>NW_018744669.1:0-33226 GCF_001683475.1 Chenopodium quinoa
GCACTGGTTCAATGCGCGGCTGATTTATCTCCCTTGAATTGCAGTAAATGCTTAGGAGAATTGTATTCTTATATTCCAGATTGTTGCAATGGTTCTCAAGGTGGAATTCTTGTTCATGCTAATTGTTTGATGAAGTACAATAATCAGTCTTTCTTCGGTTTAGCTAGTCATAGTTTTATGCCAAGTTATATTCATGTGATATTTCTCTTGTTATTTACTATGCACTTCACAATTATGTGAACTTGCATATTTTTGTTCTCAAATTCATTATTCATAGCAGAAATATACTTGTATGATTTCATTCTTTGTCTATGCTATTGATGAATCCTCTGTTTATCTAATATTAGAATGCTTGCGATTTGCATAACATGTACGATTAGAGTAAACGCAAAGTGGGTTGTCAACCCATGATACTCCATAATACAAAAAGTAAGAAGTAATACAAACTACGTAGAACGGTAGATGTATGTTTCAAGGAAATTAAAGAGGAATAGGAGAAAAAAAAATATGGGTCAAGCAGTAATTAAGAAACTAATGGAAAAGTTATGTGCTGTAATCATAGTTAAAAGCCTAATTAATAAGATAGTTAAAAGGTAAGTTTTTCAAATATTTAAGATTTGAATATTTTTCAAAGAGGAGACCCCCATTTATCTCCTAGATAAACAAAATTGGTAAATAAATGCATATGGAATTGTGTAAGTTATATAAAATAATATTAAATCTGAAAATAAAAAAGAAAAAGTTAAAAAAATGAAAGACCCACTAACTTAACAGTGTAAACTTTTTGAAGGCATGCCGTTATTAGTGTGAAGCCATGGAAGAGCTCAAAGAGGAAGAAGATGACGCCATTCCCCCCGACCTTCACCTTTCCTCTCCAAAATCCATCACAGCCACCACCGTCAAAGAGTCTCGTGTTCCACCGCCAACAATTCCTCCACAAACTAACTCCGTGACGCCGCCGCTTCGCGGCTGTAGCCCGACCGGCCGAACAAATAAAAACCCTAATAGCAAAGTGTGTAAAGTAGGGCCATACAAACCCTTTAGGGAAAGCATCACCTAACTGCCGCTTTGCGGCTAAATCGGGCAGCCATTCCGCCATAAAACATAAGAAAATGTAGATGAGGAGAGAGAAGAAAAACAAACCCCATAACCACCATATCTACCATCACCACCGTGCATCACCAATGATTGTTGACAGAATTTGCTGACGAAAATTACATTTTGATGATTTTTCCAGAAACAATTGTTTACCAAAGTGACAAAGAGTATTTGACGGAGTTGAATTTTCAGTTAATGTCAAATTTACATAAATAACCCCACTTTTACTGCATTTTTACGAAAGTACCCTGGGATATACTTGAATTGAGATAAACTTGAATTTTCTCCTTTTCAAAGCTCAAAGAAGACAACAAGTTACAAGACTCAACACACGTTTATTTGCGCCAAAAGGTATCATAGAAGGGCTGTTTATTAACAAAACAGGGGGTGATGTTGATGGGCCTTAGGTCCAGTTCCTAAAAAAGAAGCCCAAGAAATATGATACAATTATATATCTCAAAGTTTAATCTATCAATAGTTGACTGAGTGTGGTCTAAGCAAATTAGAATACCAAAAAAGTCAACTTCACCTTTTCATATACTCCCTCTGCTTTTTTTATTTAGTGATGCACGAAATTTTAGAAGAGTAATATATAATATTATGAGTTGATGAATAATTTATTATAGTAAAAGTTAGATGGAACCATGAAAGATAAAGAATGTAATGGAGAGTAAATATTTATAGGAAAATGTTATACATAGCTCTTAGGGCTACATATAAGAATTAAATTTACACTTAAAAATCATAAAAAGTTAAGAAATCATTAAAATATAAACACTAATAACACTGATTTACGCGTGTTTTTGTCATGAATTCCTAATTTTATACAATTTCCAAGAGCATATTTAATGCTTATATATAGCCCTTAGAGTTACATATAACATTACCCATATTTTATTATATAAGTAGGGACCATGGAGGAGAGAGAAAATGATAAAAATAATTTAAGTGAGTTTTAAAGTAAGAGAGAGAAATTATAAAGTTTAATATAAAGTTACCAAATAAGGAAGTGATACATTTATAAAAAAAAAAAACACCCATAAAAGGAAAGGGATGTATTTAAAAAAAAATAGAGGGAGTATCTTTTTTTATCTTCTTTTTTTAATAAGAATAACATCAATGTTTAGTAGGTTGGAAAGTGTATGCATTGGTTCTTCCCTCAACTCCTCAAGGTATTCTGGCGGAAATTGACTTATTATAATGCATTTATATAAAAAAATAAATAAATAAACACCCATAAAAGGAAATAGATGCATTTTTTTTAAAAAAACGGAGGGAGTATATTTTTTATCTTCTTTTTTAATAAGAATAACATCAATGTTTAGTAGTTTGGAAAGTGTATGTATTGGTTCTTTCCCTCAACTCCTCAAGGTATTCTAGCCTAGGCGGAAATTGACTTATTATGATAAAATGCCCGCTCTACCTCTTCTTCAACAAAAAAAATAATAAAAAACAATTATTTATTTATGATCCAAACAAAATAAATAACGTAGATGAACCCGAATTGATAGCTCTAGCTATCCGAAACCTCTAAAAATTCTCACAAAGCGTGGATATAGCCTTAAGTTGTTGAATTATTTGACTTTTTTTCGTCTGGAAATAAAAATTGCCGAAATGTTTACCATGGTATCTAATATCCTCCAGGAGTCCAATTGGGTGGGTGGAACCATCCAATTTGCCTTTAAATGACAAATTTACCAGTTTACAAATTGCGCCGATTTCATTAACTCAAGCCTACCACAAACATTTATGACAACATTTAATGATCATATACGGTTTCAAACGGCATTATATGACCCGAGATGTATCCCCTAAATTCTAAAGGCTTTTCGACACTGGGCCTCGATTACCGTTTTACAACTTGCGCCGATTTCATTAACTCAAGCCTACCACAAACATTTATGACAACATATAATGATCGTATACGGTTTCAAACAGCATTGTATGACCCGAGATGTATCCCCTAAAATCTAAAGGCTTTTCGACACTGAGTCTCGAAATCTCCAAAATTTCTCAAAATGCATGGATATTAGCCTTCAATTTTGGAATTTTTTTTACTTTTCTTCGCGAAGAAATAAAAATTGCCGAAAATGTTTACCATGGTCCCTAATACCCTATGGGAGTCCAATTGGGTGGGTGGAACCATCAAATTTGCCTTTAAACAACCAATTTACCGTATACAACTTGCACTGATTTCAATAACTCAAGCCTACCACGAACATTTATGACAACATATAATGATCATTTATGGTTCCAAACGGCATTATATGACCCGAGATGTATCCCCTATAATCTCATTTCTATTCGACACCGGGCCACGAAACCTTGGATTTCTAAAAAAAAACATGAATATTAGCTAGCCTTTAATTTTTGAATTTTTTAACTTTTTTCGCCTGAAAATAAAAATTGCCGAAATGTTTAACATGGTCCACAATACCCTCCTAGATTTCAATTGGGTAGGTGGAACCATCTAATTTGTCTTTAAACGACAAATTTACCGATTTACAACTTGCACTGATTTCATTAATTCAGGCCTACCACGAACATTTATAATAACAAATAATGATCATATATGGTTCCAAACGGCATTATATGAGCCCAAGATATATCCCTTAGAATTTCAATACTTTTCGACACCGGGCCCCGAAACCTCCAAAATTTCTCAAAAAGCGTGAATATAGCCTTCAATTTTGAATTTTTTTTTACTTTTTTCGCCCGGAAATAAAAAATGGCGAAACATTTACCATGGTTCCTAATACCCTCCGGGGGTCCAATTGGGTGGGTGGAACCTTCCAATTTTCCTTTAAACGACTAATTTACCGGTTTACAACTTGCACCTATTTCATTAATTCAAGCCTACCACGAACATTTATGACAACAAATAATGATCATATATGGTTCCAAACGACATTATATGACCCCAAGATGTATCTCATAGAATTTCAAGACTTTTCATCACCGGGCCCCGAAACCTCCAAAATTTCTCAAAAAGCGTGGATATTAGCCTTCAATTTTGGATTTTTTAAAACTTTTTTCACCCGGAAAAAAAAAATAGCCGAAATTTTTACCATGGTCCCTATTACCCTCCAGGAGTCCAATTGGGTGTGTGGAACCATTCAATTTGCTTTTAAACGGCTAATTTACCAGTTTACAACTTGCGCTGATTTATCAGTTTACAACAACCAATTTAATTAACTTGCACCGAACCCGACTCGACCTGAAATCTACCCGACTTGTTATTGACCTGACCCAAATTCAACCCGACTTGTTATTGACCCGACCCGAATTTTACCATACCTATTACTAACCCGACCCAAAAATTCAACCCGATCTGTTACTAACCCGACTCGAAATCAATACGACTTGTTATTGACCCGACCTAAATTCAACCCAAATTGTTCCTGACCCAATTTCAAATCACCTTAAATACAATCTAGACCACCTTATTATTGTTGATCAAAGCATTTGTCTTGGGAGACTAAGTCGGTCCAGGCCAGCAAAAGAAAGGAGCATCATCCTCAAATTTAAGAGTTAAATATATATATATTTGTTGTATTATTGACTTGAATTGAACCCGACTTGAAACCGAGAATGATGCGACTTGAAAATGACCCGACCTGATTCTAACCCGCAAATTATTGGTTTGAATAGAACCCGACTCCAACCGAGAATTACCCTAACCCGTTTTAACCCGTTTTAACCCGAATTAAACCCGACCTAGTGTTCACCCGACCCGAATGTAACCCGACCCAAACCTGATAAGAAGTATTACCCAACGTGATCCGTCTCAAGCATAACCCAACCCAAACCCAACCCGCATAGGTATATGGAATTAATCTGAATTGACCCGACCCGACCCGACCCACTCTTAGCCGACCCAAACCTAAACCCGTTTACCCAAATTGGCCGCTCTACATACTTCAACCGCCACTACTAAAAATTGGCCAAATTGCGACCGGCGCAAACGGTCGCAAAAAATAGTAAAAACGATCGCAAAAACATAATTGCGACCGTCAACGGTCGCAACATGGTTATTATCTTGGTCTCATACGACCGTTGACGGTCGTAGATTTTTTACGGCCGTTTTCCCTATTTTCAACGACCGTTTCAAAAATGGTCGCAAATATTAGAAATTGCGATCGCCTTATGAAACGGTCGCAAATATTGAATTTAGTGACCGTCATAAGCCGTTGCTAAAAGTTATAAAAAAAAAAAAAGAAAAGAAAAAACCCACCCACCCCACACCCTTAACCCAGATCCCACCCACACCCTTAACCCAGATCCCACCCAAACCACCACCACTGCCCACCCTAAACAACCAGTAGCCGCCTCTGCCGCCCTCTACCCACCATTACCTTCGCCCACCAATACCCACCACCACTCACCCTTAACAGAAAAACAGTAAAAAAAAATCACCTACAAAAATCAAACAATTTCTAAAAAAAATCCAAATTTATCAAAACAATTAACCCACAAATAAAATGCTTAGAAATTAAACCAAAAAACGAACAAAAATTAAATAAAAAAAATCGGCCAAAAATTCAACCCAAAAAAATAAACACAGAACAATTAAACCCACATAATTGAACAAAAAATTCGACAAAAAATCAAACAAAAAACGAAATAAAACCCTCATAAATCGAACCAAAATTCAACAATTAAACCCACCAATTCGAACCTTAATTCGACAAGTTCGACTTCAAAATCAAACCAAAAATCTATGAAATTCGAACAAATTCGAACAGAATTAACAAAAACTCAAAATAAAACCAAAATCAAAGGAATTGGAACAGAAACACAAACAAAAATCGATAAAAAAATCAAACAAACATGGAAATTCGAAGGGAAAACGAAATTCAACCACAAAATTTGAAAATAAACAAAATTTCGAAAAATAAACATACCTTTCATAATCTATCTTCCTCTTTAGGTTAATATGGTCAAATTCGACCAAGAATACTCCAGATCTGGAATTTTTAAGGTCGAATTTGACCATAAACACCAAACTAGCGTGTTGCTTTTAACGGTTGGCTTTGCTTGTGATGGTTGCTCTATTTCATTCGGGTTGGTGAAGAGAAGAGATGCGAGAGAAGGAGAAAAAGATGAGGAGAAGAGGATTCATGAGATGAGGGTTGTTCACGAGAGGGTGGAAAGAGGAAAGAGAAGAGAGAGAAAGAAGAAGGGTGTGAGAAAAAGAGAGAGGAGAAGAGGATGCGTGAGGAGAGAGAGAGGATAGAGGATGCGTGTGACGGCTGTAGTTCTAATAGGGTTTGGGTGATCTCCTTATATACCCTTTTTTTAAAAAAATTAATAAAACACTTTTGCGACCGGTATGGCGGTCGTAATTTTGCGACCGTTTACCAAACGGTCGTAATTTACCCCATTTTGCAACCGGTATGCCGGTCGTAATTTTGCGACCGTTTCTCAAACGGTCGTAAGTAACACATATTGCGACCGCTAATAACGGTCGTAACAGAATTAATTTAATTTTGAATAAATTTTCACATGAATTTTATTTTTTAAATGTATTTAATTACCTTTGCGACCGTTTATAGCCCATAAACGGTCGTAATTTTTGCGACCGCTTACAAAACGTCGCAAATATCAATTTTTGCGACCGTTTTCATGACGGTCGTAGAAAAACGGTCCGCAATTCGACCGAATTTTAGTAGTGCGCTACTTGAGGTAGCGGTTTTACTCAAAAAAAAAAAACAAAAAAAAAACTTTATTCGAGCCTACGTGGACAGTAATTTCGTAAATAAGTTTCATTTCGACACAAAAGTGTAAATAAGTTTTAAAGTAATCATGTATTTGTAAATCATTGGTTGTTAGACTCTAAACTTATGTTGAGACCATGAAAATTTAGACAACCATAACACCACGTGAAAGAGTAGATCCTTGGCTAATTGGCAACTTAAGTCAACAAAATACAACTCAAGACTTTGCACCTTGGTTTGACTATTCTTTCTTTATAAAAAATGAAAGAGATCAGAGGCGACTTCTAATGGTCCATATAATATATCACTTACAACTCATAACACACATTCTATAATAGTTCTCCACGGCACTACCTTTGAAATTCCATCATCCAACGATTTATCCTTCATCCAAAATCAAAGACTTCCATTATTCCTTATATTATAAATTCACCCATACTTTTTCAAAAAATAAATTCTCCCATACTAAAAATATTGATACATGATATGATCAAGCATAGAACTATGGCACTAGCAAACTATTTTCTTTTCCTTGCATTTTTTTTTGCCAAATTAGTATTCTTTCCCTTGGTGCAAAAGAGAGCTCCGGGTTCCGACGATGTTTACCAAATTGGCATAGGCGGCCCTGATTCTGAACTTAAAAAACCCAAACTTTCTCAACAATGTAGATTCCCTCCTCTCCAACCTTATATCCGAGTCTTCACTCGGCTTCTTTAATACCTCTACGGGTGATGATGATTCCGATAGGGCTTATGGTTTTTACCTTTGTCGAGGAGATATTAGTGCTAACAAATGCAACAATTGCTTAAAGGACGTAAGACAATATCTCTTAAATCGACGCCCATTTGAATCATACTCCAACATCATTGCATATAACACGGATCTCCAATGTGTTGTACACTATGCAAACGACTCTAGACCATTCGTGTATAGAGAAAATAATACTTTCACCGGTGCTGGATTTGGAGACGACTTGGCACAAAACCAGCAGTACAACACGACGTTGATGAGTACGTTGCAAGAACTCGCTAGAGAAGCCAGCTACGGGAATTGGACAAAGGCTAATTTCGCGACAAAGGTGGTAGATGTAACGGGATCTCAGGAGAAAATTTATGTACTAGTTCAATGTACACCTGATATATCTGCTATGAACTGCAGCAATTGCATTAGTAATTTATATTCTACATTTCGGCCAGTTGCTATTGGTGGACGAGTTTTGGGTTTTAATTGTTTGATGAAATTCAATAACGAGCCTTTCTTTAGCAATGGCTACCGCAATTTCATGGCAAGCTATTTCCTTATGATCTTAGTTTTATTATCGACTACATACATTACTTTAATGTAAACTACAATGTATATATATATATGTAATTCTAGTTTCTAGCTTGTTTGTTTCATATACGCAACGGTTTCTGATATCTTATTGAAAAAAAATTCACATACTATACACATGAGTATCTATAACCAAACTCCTCATCTTGGTGTTGTTAAGATAAATTTTGATGGCTCTGTACATGGTGGCTCAGCCCTCAGGCGCTGCAAATGTAGTTTATCAGAGAACACTTGGTAATCATATTTGTAGTCGGTCTTATAATATTGGCACAAGTAAGCCAATTATTGTTGAGGCTACTGCCCTTCGTAATGACCTTCTTCTTGCACAGTCCCACATTTTTTCCCATATTTTTTTTATTAAAGGGGATAACTTACTTATAATTAATATTTTGCAAGGTAAAGCTCAGTACGTTGGAAGATATTAGGAAAGTCCTTCGTCTTCTCTTTCGTCGAGTCCAAGCACATCTATAAAGAGGGCAATAGAGCAGCAGATTATGTTGTTTCTTTAGGTCATTTTATGCAAAAAAACACACCAAGATATTGATTAGTTTTTAGACAATAATTTTTTTTTTTAAATTGCTTTAGATTGGTTACAGTCTTGAGAGAAGACTAGCCCAACTTCTTGTATATTTCCTTTAATATATAAAATATATACATATATCTAACCGAAGATATGGACAAAGTGAGGAAGGACGTCTACCATTAATACATTTACAAAAATTACTATAGATAAATGCTATACATAGCCCTTAGGGCTACATATAAACATTAAATTTACACTTGAAAATCATAAAAATATAAAACACTAATTATACTAATTTACGCGTGTTTTTATTACGAATTTCTAATTTTATACAATTTTCAAGAGTGTATTTAATGTTATTATTATCAAATTTTTAAGGACATAAAAGTAATATTACAGATAAATTTAATTTTTTATAACAAGGGTAAAAACGTAATATCTTATTATAAATATGGGCGGTAACTGGAATTTTGAGGGCGACATTTAACGTTTCAACAAATTAAAGTACGAGTAATTTTTTTATTTTTTATTTACGGCTAATTTACAATGCTTCTGCTTGTCTTGTCAAAAAAAATACAATGCTTCTCGTGAAAAACAACATACTCCATTATCACTCCACCGCCCCACCGGGCACCGACATTCTGGCCAACTTATGTCTTCTGGTCAAACAGTAGCGCCGGTGATCGGTGGACTAATTCCGGCGAAATGTGAGTACCTCACATTTTCATTTGGGTAATGTTAAATGTTTATTCATTCTCTTTTATTCATAATCGTGGTTGAAATTCTTGTGTTTTTCCAATTAGTGTGATTCTCCGCCAATTAAACGTGTTAATTCTTTAGATTTTTGTTCATTGGTGGAATTTGCGGGGTTTTTGGGTACAATTATTGAACATTAATTGCAATGTAATTTTCAATTTTCTTACTTAGTTGTCATTTGAAATTATTGGAAAATTAATCTTCCGTTTGGTTGAATAATTATGTTTGCTATAATTATGTGACTACGTTTGATCGTGGTTGTGAAATTATTGATGTTTCTGAAAGAAGGGTTTTAGACTTTTAGCTAATAAAGAAGTTGAATAATGTAATTGAAGGTTAGAAAATCAAAGGGAATTGATTTAGGTGTATTATGCTGAAATATTAAATTATTGTGGGAAGAAAATTTTCAAAGAAGTTTCGTGTTTGATACGGAGGTTGAAGAGATTTATTTTAAAAATACCTCTAAGACCATCGTCACTCATGGTATAAAAATTGCATTGTTTTTGACGAGTTTTTACACCTGTGGTATAAAAATTATACCACGAGTGTTGATGCTCTAAGATGAGGCAAATTTGGTTTAAAACTTGTAATTGAGGCGAATGAGGTGGGATTCCGCAATGCTACCACTGTATGTTTGCTGATATGTCTCGGTGTTAAGATGAGTAGTGACAAGCTGTCTATAGAATTCATGATATATATTAGTGGAGAGGAACTTTGAATTTTGTAAGGCTTTTGCAATATCAAGGATGAAACTTTTGCGAGTTGTCCTATGAAGTAGTACTTCTATATGATAATCTGTGTCTCTTGCTTAATGGACTTAGAAATTTATGTGGAGTTGCAGCATCAGTTGAAGTGTGTGGTTTTACGGTTGTTGTGGCTGTTAGTATCCCCAATTACTGAAGGATCTCTCTAGTGTTGTTTGTGGGATTCCTATCTCCTTTGTCCATAATTCTGTCGTCTAGAGATTGATTGAGTTCATACATCTAATTATTGCTCCAAACCTTTCTGGTGTACATGTCTTCTTCTGAACCGTGTCTTGAGTTTGATTGACTTCTTTCAAGTGGAAATATAATCCTTATGATTTCCTCTGTTTTTCTCTGGTTTCATAATATATCAATGTCTTCCTATTCTTTTCCAACTTATTTGATGTTTTTAGGCAAAACTTTCAGAAATGACTTCATAATCATTTATTTATTTTCTACATATAATTGTATAATTTAACACCTGGTAGTTGGTATCAACTCCATGTATTTACTACTTGCAATTTATGCAGAGTTTGACCTGCATACGACAGCTTCAAGAACTTTCTACAGTCTGCTGCCGAATATATAGGTTTGACCTGCATACAACAGCTTCAAGAACTTTCTACAGTCTGCTGCCGAATATATAGGTTTGACCTGCATACAACAGCTTCAAGAACTGTCTACAACTGTTCTAAACTGTCATGTTATATTATTAGCAAACTACTTTGCATAAGACTTTCTAAAATCTTCTTTTTAATATATGTTCTATTATTTTGCCAGGTTTGTATGATGAGAATACTTGGTTTCACACATGTGTAGGTAGAGAGTCTAAGTGACAGCTGCACCGGATGATTACAAGACCATTTAAAATCAGATAAGTACTCCGTATTATTTTAATTTTTTTTTTTTGGTATTTTGGAAAGCATGACTTTGGATGATTATAATAGCTCTTAGATATTAAAGGGCTCCAAATTGCAATAGTAAACAAAATACCAGTAGCACAAAATCTCAGACAGCACTGATGGAAATCCTGTTTGAGTTTTTTGCATTTTGAGTTTGGACTGGTGGACTTGGTGGTAATGCATGTTTTTATCAGTAGGTTATGCTCTTGTATGATGTCAGTCATCATCTGTATTTTAATAAACTTATAATCTTCTTAATTCTCTTTCAAGTAGTATTTTGCTCTCATATCCTTATCCGTCTTTCGGCCGACCCCACTTATGGGATTAAGGCTTTGATTAATTGATTGATCCTTATCCCTCTTTCTCATACCACCCTCATGTATGAAGCCTTGTTTTGTCGACCTTAGTTTCACTTATTTCAATTTTTTGATAAGGCTTATGAGGTTTACATAAGTTCAATTTGCAACTAAAATAGGTTCTCAATTAGAGGTTAGATAAGTTCACATAACGGTGTGTTTGGATTGAAAGAAATGAAGAAAAAGGAAGGGAAGCGAAATAGAGAGATAGAGTATCTTTCATTTGGATAACAAATGAAGAAGGAAGGGAATTGGAGGGGAGAAAAAAAAGGAGGAATTAAATTGTGGGAAATTGATCCCTCCAAAGAAATTTGGAAGGAAAACATACCATTTTTCCCTCTCCTCTTCTCTTGCCTCCCCTTCTTTTCCTTCCCCTTTCTTTATCCAAACACACTGTAAGTTTAAATAAGTTCAAGTGAATAGAATGTAACCTTGTTCTTCTTTTTCAATAGGGGAAGGAAAATGAATTCTTCCAATTCCTTCCCCTTCCCTTCTTGCATTGGATATCCAAACAAAAGATGATGCATCCTTCCTTTTCTCTTCTCTTCCTTTCCTTTCATTTCTCTCTTTCCAAACTTTGTGTAAATTAGGCTAATGAAGTTGCTAGCCAATTCACAACTAGTTAGAGCTTTCTACCTTTTTTAATTTTAATTTATATTTTATACATGTATAATAGATATTAGTTTTCTCAAGACAATAAAAGCACAAGAAAATGTCCAATGCCAATCATTATTAGAGGGAATTGAAAATTTCTAATAAAAGTTTAGCACCTAGTCAATAAATCACTTGATTAATTATTCTAGCTCAGAACAGTCGCTTTTAAGGAAATTTAAACCCGTTGTCCTGTACTCTTTAATGTACTGTAACTCAGAACATACAAACAACAGAAAATAAATCAACATCAGCTACATCTTGATTACATTCAAGAAAACACATAACAAATGAAGCTATTATTTTTCAACTACGGAAGTACTTTTGTGTTGTAAGGTTGTGTATCTGTCCAATTTCTCTCAAATGGCTGTTGAAGAATCATATAATGATCATCTAAGGACCAAGAGTAAACAAAAGAAGTGTCTCAACTTGCAGACATAGATACTATTACAATTTAACATCAAGGCCAGGCTTGTTCTATAGCATATAAAAATATTTTAGTAGACTAAATCAAAAGGCGAGTGTTTCTTCATAGCACCTAGTCAGAGATATTAAACTATACATGTAACTGCATGATCTTCTCTAGATGTGGCTTAATGTGATGACCGTCACATTATTATTCCCTCAGTTCAGATTATTCTTTGGAAGACTAGATAATTAGTGGGTGTTTATTAGGCTTTCTTATACATTATAAAATTTTAGTCAAGTTGATGTTAAATTTTTTGAAATACTCTATTTTTGTAAATTAATAGTATTACAAATGTACTTCTATGAGTTCTATTCAAATTGAAACTAATATAAGGTTGAACTGTTCTACATTAACCATTGGTACTATCTTGCAGGCTATATATGTTAAAATACGTATTATGTTAGTAAATGAATAAAGTACTAATTGTTTGGTCTTTGCAAGCTAGCCTTTATGTTATTGATCACTTTCCTACTGTAGATTTTAGGCTGTCTAGCCCTTTTTCTTCGTCTTCATGGGAAGGTTTATGTTTACTTTCACCTTACTAATATTGATTTGCTTTGGCCTACTCTATGGAGGTGACGCCGAGGTAACCTACGTTAACATTACTGGCTGTGCACCTGCAAAAGGTAATTATACCGATGGCAGCTTCTACCAACAAAATCTCAATCGTCTTTTCACCGATCTCTCATCTCATACCTCCTCCCAGAAGTTCTATGATTCAACTGTTGGCAGTATCCCCAACAAAGTTTACGGCTTGTACCAATGTCGTGAGGATGTTAGCTTCAATATCTGCAGTGAATGCATCCAAGCAGCAACCCAAAAGATAGTGGAAGTCTGCCCTTTGATGGTAGAGGCAACGGTTTGGTATTATGAATGTATGTTGAGATATGCAAACAGGTCTATTTTCTCCTCATATGAAACATATCCAGCGGCTTACCTTTGGAGCTTTAAATTCAATGTTTCAAACTATGGTGCATTTGCTCCAGTGCTTGCAAGAGAATTTAACAGCTTAATAAGACAAGCAGTAATCGGTACATCATCCGGACGTTTTGCTACCGGAGATGCCAAATGGGCAACTTTTGAACGAGTTTACTGCCTCGTTCAATGCACCCCTGATATAGATGACTTTGGGTGTAACAGCTGCTTGACAAGTGCTTTAAGCGACATGGCAGGCTGTTGTAATGCAAGTGCGAGGGTGTTTATCTTCAAGCCAAGCTGCCACTTGAGATATGATACCACAGAAAAATTCTATTTTGACATAAACCATGAATTACCAGCTCCTCCACCATCAAATGTGACTACAGGTTAGTCCTTATTCGATCTATTTTGTTTTTAAATGGAGTTGACATTGTTATTATGTTCTTATGATCATTTTTTCTATTTTATAAATTTTGGTAAAAGGAGAAACCTCTAATGAACCTCCTGAAGCAACCACTGGATTGAAGCGGCCAATAATTGTCGCGATAGCTGTTGGGGCATCCGTTGGATTTTTGCTGCTTCTTGTTGGTCTATGGTTGTGTATGCGGCCAAGTATGAGAAGAAAAGAATCTACGCCAACTCTTACACAAGCTCCACCACCTCAACAACTAGATAATGGTAACCCATTTAACATATTCTCCCTAGAACCTCATCCAATATGCTCCATTTGACTTTTAAGGCAAGACTCGTCATACTTTTTTTTTTTTTGAAATAAACTCTCCCTTGAATTTTTTTCTAAAAAATAAATTAGCTGAATTTCAACATCTAAAATACACTGGGGTACTTTTATTAGTAAAAAATTGCTCGTTGACTTTTCATATATTTTACTAACTATATATATTTATATGGAGTACAGTTATTATATGCATTACTTGAGTTTGGACATTTAGGAGACACATCTTTTTATGATCAATATCGAAAATTTAATTATAAGAAGTAAATAATTAAAGTAGACATTGCGACCAATCTAACATTTTACACGAGCAACATTTATCCTAAAACCGATTGGTGATGAAGGTGATAGTCTGGGTGATATTGGAATAGTCCTAACTCAGATTTAAATTATTTTAATAGCTAATACAAAAAATCTGGATCAATCTTTTTTAATTTTTATTTTATTGTTATTCCCAATACAGTTAGAGGCGAAGAAGGTGATAGTCTGGGTGATACAGAGTTTGTGCAATATGATTTTGCTACTTTGAAGGATGCAACAAGTAACTTCTCAAGTGATAACAAGCTAGGAGAAGGCGGCTTTGGTGCTGTTTATATGGTAATACATCCTTTGTATAATACCATTGATCTAAATTGTACTCCTAGACTATATATTATCTTTAGTATTCTTTGTGGAAATTGATAGGGGACCCTGAATAGTGGACAAGTATTAGCTATAAAGAGGCTCTCTGGCAACTCGGGACAAGGTGCTAAGGAGTTCATGACCGAGGCTCGTCTTGTGGCCAAGCTTCAGCACAGGAATCTCGTCAAGCTGTTGGGATTCTGTTCTCAAGGAGATGAAAAACTACTTGTTTATGAGTTCTTGCCTAATTCAAGTGTTGATCGGTTCTTATTTGGTACTCTCTTTAAACTCCTTATTGTTTTGACTTTTCTCTTCTAAAAAAGCAATAGATAAAAGTCTACAGCATATATACTTCGTATATCTCTGTTGCAGGAAGTAGTTTTATTTATTTATTTATTTATTGTTATTATTATTTTATGAATAATTGTTAAAGAAAGTAATTAAGCTGACATTTTTTTAGTAAGTTTTTGAAGAAGAATAAAATACTACTCCGTACTTCATAATATGGATTATGTAATTTAAAACCATTAAACAAAAATATTGTTCAATTCTCAAATTGTGTAGCCCAATTTTCATTTTTTGTAAAAAACAAATAGTCAATTTTAAAATATAAGTTCATTCTTAAACTTCCCATATTACAGTTGATGGAAAGCTGTAATAGAAAATTTCAAAGGAAATATTCGAAGTACATGATTTGGTCAACAACGAAATATGGAGTATTATTTTGTTTTAAAAAGTCAATTCTTTTGTATTTGTTTGTTTGACAGAGCACTATATACTGTATATAGATGATTGAAAACTATTTGATTAACAAAAAACACAAAGTACAACATTTAGGCAAGATTTACATATCACAAAATGAAAGAAGCTAGATATTGATAAGTGTGGTTTCTTAATTAAGCTACATGAAGTATTAAAACATCTAAATGTTCACTAAATATTTTGAAAATAAACATGATTATTCTTGTAGATATTACTCTTCACTTGCTTAGATTTGTAGCCATGAGTCCGGTGAAAATGATAATCATGACATAGATACTCCAAATGACTTATTTGCATTGTGTTTGTGTGTATTCATGTGACTATAGATCCAAGAAAACGAGGAACACTAGATTGGGAAACACGGTACAAAATCATAATGGGGGTAGCAAGAGGACTTCAGTATCTTCATGAAGACTCCCGCCTTACAATTATACATCGTGATCTTAAACCCAACAACATTTTATTAGATAAGGACATGAATCCCAAAATAGGTGATTTTGGCATGGCAAAGCTTTTTGGAAGGGAACAAAAGTTTGGAAATACCAGCCAAATTGTCGGAACACAGTATGCTTTTATTGCCCTCTTGCTTCATTCAAAACTTGCCTAAAATCTTTGTTATTAATTGCTCAACTTCGCATTTGCCATGATATTTATTTCTAAATTATCTTATATGTAAACATCTTATACTGTTGTGGTGCATGCAGTGGATACATGGCACCAGAGTACATGTTAACAGGGGAGTATTCTGATAAATCTGATGTTTATAGTTTCGGCATCATAATTCTAGAGCTCATCAGCGGTCTGAAGAACAGATTACATTACCAGTCTTCACACATGGAAGATATTCCAGTTCTTGTATGTCTAGCTCACTCGCATGAAACTCTTAATTTCTAGTCCTTAATTCTGTATCATCTATAAAGTATGGTTAACATGTGTTTTTCTACTCTTTCTTTCGAAGGCATGGAGACTGTGGAATGCAGGGCGATCTTTGGAACTATTAGATTCAACATTATTGCATGACAATTATACAAGAAATGAAGTATTGAAGTGCATCCAAATTGGGTTGTTATGTGTTCAAGGAAGTGCGGTACGACGACCTACAATGGCAGCAGTAGTTTTAATGCTTAATGGTTCTGTCACCCTACCATTACCCTCAACACCTATAATCTCTCCCCATCAGTTTAATGATGGACAGCAAACTGATTCAACTGCGGCTGATCAATCCATGTCCAAGTCTGTAACCTGGGATGCAGAAGTCGAGCGGGATTTATACCCGAGATAGACATGGGGGTTGCACCATTTGAATACTTTAGTTTGAAGACACAAAAGGTATCATACTTTGATGAATGCTGTAGTACATGTGATATAATTTGATTTGGCTCTCTCACTATCTGTTGTATGATATCTTGAGTTGTGTTTATGATCAAAAAAATTTCTGAACATTCCTTGAATTCTAATTGAACAAAAGCGTGGCAGTGTGAGTTATTGTTTTGTGTTACTACTACTAAAATTGTATACACATGTACGTAAATTTAAACTGTCATCGCTTTTTACGGTGTTGTAGTATGGAGTATATAATTAAAGGTATTAATGGTTAAAACATATATTGAAACTGTATAGAGCAAATGTTAAGGTTATTGTAAAATAGAGCAAATGTTAAGTTCACTACTCAACTTCGCGTATTTTGCCTTGTATTATACTCTCTATTTTTCCATCTACTATGATGTAAATTTTAGGCATGGAGTTTATGGAAGAGCAACTCAACATTCGACTTGGTAGATCCTAGACTTAATGCAATGGGACCAATGAGTTGTTAAAGTTATCCTTACATGGACCGTCTTACAATAAAACTAGAGTAAATACGCCTTATACAAGAGTTATTAATTGTATTTTAAATACTAATCACACAAAAATAAATAAATAAATAAATAAATAAAGAAAGAAAGATTCTTTGATTGTGAAAGAGCCCATGTACAACAATACAAGACTTCATAATTAAACCCAAACCAAACAACTCATTGGTCCCATTGCATTAATATTAATCCTTGGTTACCAATAAGTGAACGCCGGAACATTAGTAACAATCAAGAACAAGTAGCTCATTTCACAGTGAGTCTGCGAAAGAGCATGAACGATTTAGCGATTTTGACAGCTAATGACTCGTCTCCTAGAGGAAAGTTTCAAATGAGAGTGGCTAATATAACAGGATTTGGGAAATTGTACGAAATGTCACAATGTGTACCAGATTTAACCGCAAAGGATTGCCACGTTTGCTTAATGACCGCGATTGAGAGGGTTGCAGTAAGCGTGAGTGCGCGTGCCTTGTTGCCTAGTTGTGTTAGTTGTATGGTATCAAACAACTCCCTTCTACAACTCTTCAGCAATAACATATCCGTTCTTCAACTCAACCTCGGCGACACGTCAACCCACAACTAATTTGGGTAAGAGCAAACACTCCGGCTGGTAATTATTGGTTAAATTTTTATTATGAATTATTTGGTTATGATTGATTTATTATTGATAAGTTTTGATTGTTTTGTTTATAGTGGTGGTCATACATATTTTTGTTTAACTTGGGTGTTGTTCAAAGGAAATAAAGTGGTTGTAAAAGACTTCAAATGAAGGATGATGTAGGAGGCTAACTAAGGGATTGATGGCGAAAACTTTTATAAAAGGAAATGATAAAACATTATATATCGAGTACTACATTTATTTATTTATTTATTTATTTTATATCGAGTAATTATGAATTTAGGAAGTGTATCTTATACTTTACTCAAAAAAAAAAAAAAGTGTTTCTTAATAACTTATACTTAAAAAAAATGAAGAAAGTCCTTTAGATAATTTTGAATTTAGGAAGGAAATCCACTTCACTTATATAAACAAGCTCAGAGAAGCACACAATATGTGCGTCCGCAATATAAATAATCTATCAAGCTCAATTCTTTGTTTTGTTCTACGATATTATCTCCTTCATTCTAATTAAAAAAAATTAGTGGATAGATATTATTAGTGGGTTTGAAAATTCTTGATAATATATATTTTTTTTAAAAATATGTTGATGATGTCATGTAGGATAAATAATATATTTTGACTTCCCTCAAAAAATATAATTAAAATAGAAAATATGGATTTTATTTATTTATTTATTTTTATCTAAGATGGTAGATTTTCTTTAAAGGATATGTTTTTTTTATAAGTTTTTTTTTGTTTTTTTTTTTTTTTTTTTTTTATTAAAGAAAAAACATGAGAAGGTTGCGGTATTTTGGGAAAGTAAAATTTATCAGCCAAAACCCTTTTCGCTTTATATATAGGTAATTATTTTTTTATAGGATTACTAATTAGTTAATTACCCTCCAGAACCTCTACCATAATTTTTGAAAATGAACAGTTAACTTTTATTTATTTATTTTGGAATTAACTTCAAATGTTAATATTTATTAAAATTAATTCAATTAATTCCTGAAAAAATTATTTAATTTTATAATTTTAAATATATTAATAACAAAAACTAATTTTCATTAATTAATTAGATAAAAAAATCAAAAATCAAAATAAATTTTTTCCAAAAAATGTAAAATGAATTTCTAAAATAAGGAAAATCAATTTTAATTAATTTAAGTATTTAAAAATCTGTAAATTAAACCATTTGTGCAGAAAAATGAGGCTTTTCTTTTAGAGATTAAAGGATATTTATTTATTTATTTTATTATTTTTGTTTTTTCAAACAAAGTTGTTTGGAGACTTGGAGTTGACAACAGTAAAGAATTGGAAATCAAATCCAAGCGGCAACATATTTGACCCATTGATTTATGGACATGTTATGTAGGGGCTATATATAAGAAGCTAATAATGGAAAACAAATGAAAATATAATATGTATTATACTGATTTGCGCGTAATTTTGTCATGCATTTTTCCAACCAAATAAGGAAAGTTATTAAATAATTATTCATAACCCTTAGGGCTACATATAGTATTACCCTATATTTATTTTCATTCTTTCCAACCATTTTCTAGCACTATATTTCAAAGGATTATTTAAGATAAACATATTGATTCTTGACAATGATTGTCACCCAAAACAAGAATCTCTTAAATCCTCAAAATAAAGCACATAATAAAACAGAAATCAGTCCAAAATCACATGCAGACTACGTCAAAGGTTTTAATATTTATTACTTTATTAGATACTTTTTTTTATATATTTGGATGTATATTAGTTATGAGCATCGAAGCGGTCAAGATCGGCATTAAATGCTTGTTTTCTTATTTATCCTTAGAAACTATCCAAACGAAAGATGTACGGTGTACGTAGGTTCTAGAGATCGGCCATCTCAAGGCGGCAAAGTTAATCGATCGAATACAACAACGAGGAGGTTAGCGAGTGATGCGTCGCTTATATTTATCACAAGATTTCTTTTGAATTGACAACGAGACTACTAAGAATAATGAAGACGACAACAATGTAAGCTAAGATTTGGTGTCGTCTTCATTTTTTTACACTTGCAATTTTTAATATTCATAGCCACATTTTGTAGTACACATAAAAAATGTCGAGACTGTATATATTATTGTTTACCATCCTACCCTTTCCAATTGTTATTGCTACAACACACAATGCGCTCTATATTGGCTACAATTGCACAGGCAGTGCAAATTCGTCACTTGATAGTAATCGAGCCTCATCTTTGTACCTGTACAACCTATATAATTTGCTAGGAAATTTTGCTTCCCATGCCTCAAGCGCGGCTTATTATAACTCTTTACTAGGCCAAACCCCCAATCGAGTTTATGCTATATACATTTGTCGGTTTGACCAAACTGCTCGAGGTTGTAATGCTTGTATCAATCAAGCCAAGGACGGATCCTCAAGGCGTGCCCCTACCAAACGGAGGCTATTATTTGGTACGAAAATTGTATGATCCGTTATTCCAAGTACTCTTTTTTTGGCAGAATGGATGTATCGCCCTGGATAGCAATATCAACGCCGCAAAACAATACTAGAGATAAAGTAGTCCACTTCGAGAAATATATGCGGAGAAGCATGTATGATTTGGCTCTATCGACAGTTGATAACTCGTCTCCAAAGACGAAGTTTAAAATGAGAGTGGTTAATATAACAGGATTTGGGAGCTTGTATGAGATGGCACAGTGTGTGCCTGAAATTACTACCAAGGATTGTCATCTCTGCCTAACGATTGCTATTGGGAGGCTCGCAAATATAAGCACCAGTGCTCGCGTCTTGTTGCCTAGTTGTATTGTTTGGTATCACACGGCTCCCTTATATAACTCTTCAGCAATAACTTACCCGTTTTTTCAACTCATCCTCGGCGACACACCCACCAAACACAAAGATTAAGGCTCCAACCGGTAAAAGTTGATTAAATTTATGTAAGAGTACAACATAGTATAGAGATAACATGTACAATAGTATCATAACAAGTATACTCGCTCGATCTAATTTAATATGTTTGATTTTGCTTCACCAAATTGAAATTTCATATAATTCGACTATACAGGAAGGAAGAAAAGATCTTCACATATTGTCGAAGCAATTTGTGTACCAATAGTTGTAGCAATCTTGCTTTTCTCCGGTGCTTGGTTTTGTATCTATCGTCGTAAGCACTCAAAACCATCTTCAGGTAATTTAATTCAACTTCCAGATTTATTATGTGTAAGAGTATAATCTTAAGTTAAATTACCACCATTACTAAACAATTTTATATTTTGAACCAAATTTTAAGCTTATTATACCATGTATGTCTTTCTACTTATTATTACAGATATGGAAGATATTGCTGGACTAGAGTCATTACAATTTGAGTTCAAGGTGATTAAAGCCGCGACAAATAACTTTTCCCCAAGTAATAAACTTGGACAAGGCGGATTTGGTGTGGTTTATAAGGTACAACTTTACATTTCCGTTTTTTGGGTGTACGTGTTTGCTAACCTATAACTTTAACCATCAACATACTTCGTATATGATTATTCATAAGCAAACCTTTATTTTTGGTTCAATCATATTTTTTATATTTATATCTTTCATTAAGAGTGAACCATGTTTCTTTTAACCATGTTTAATATCGCCGCCTTGGTAGGGAAAACTTCAAGATGAGCAAGAAATAGCAGTAAAAAGGTTGTCAATATATTCCGGGCAAGGCATATCAGAGTTCAAGACAGAGATTCTTGTAGCAGCAAAGCTTCAGCATAATAATCTGGCTAAACTATTAGGATTTAGCTTACATGGAGAAGAGAAGTTACTTATCTATGAATTACTGCCTAATGCAAGTCTCGACAAGGTCTTATCTGGTATAATTATCTCATGAGTTAAACTATCAACTCTTTTTTTTTTTATCCTAGACAGCTAATTTGTATATTAAAAATCTTGTATTTCATATTTTCATAACATGTTCTATATCAATTGTAGGCCAAAATAGTGTATCACTAGATTGGGAAACCCGGTACAAGATCTTACTTGGGACGGCCAGGGGACTATTATACCTCCATGAAGATTCGAGGCTAAAGATTATTCATCGAGATCTAAAATCTAGCAATATTCTTTTAGATGAAACTATGAACCCAAAGATTACAGATTTTGGATTAGCAAGACTTGTTGGAAGGGATCAAATTCACGCTGACACGAGTAAAATCGCTGGAACATAGTAAGTATATTATTACATGATGAATTTCTTAATTGATGGTACAAGTTTTATTTCAAACCATCAAACTTTGTTACATTCTATGACTACAGTGGATACATGGCTCCGGAGTATGCATTAACGGGGCGTTTCTCGGTCATGTCAGACGCCTATAGCTTCGGAATAATAGCTCTGGAGATAATAAGTGGTCATATGTGTAGCTCAGTTGCCTTCCCTTATCATGAAGAAAGTCTACCTCTACGAGTAAGTTCACTACTCAACTTCGCGTATTTTGCCTTATTATATATAATGGACATATATTTTCAATCTAAACTTCAAATTATTATGTTTGATTTTAGGCATGGAATTTATGGAAGAGCAACTCAACAATGGACTTGGTAGATCCTAGACTTCAAGGAAAATTTCCGGGCCACGAAATGGAACGATGCATCCATATTAGCTTGCTTTGTATACAAGAAGATTCAAACAAGAGGCTAACAATGGCAACGATAGTGTCGGCACTCAATGGCCACCAAGTAGCTCGGATCCGGAACCGCCTTTGATTGGTCCATCAACCAACATTACATTTGGCTTACACCAAAATATGGGTGTATCATCTTCTGGTGAATTTCTTTCTAATAGTGATAACATAACAGAAGTTTATCCTCGGTAGAGTAAGGGATTTGTAGAATACTGTATATTTTCTTCCCTATCAAAAATGTTTCTCTTAAATCACAAATGATAGAGCCAAAATTGTATAAAAATTATACTACCTTCGATTTTTTTTTTTTAATTGCAACTTTAGAATATTTTATATCTAAAAAAGTTGCAACTAAAAAAAAAAATCAAAGATAGTATATATATCATTATTGTCTTACTCACATATTGTTTATCCTATTGTGAATTAATAATATTCAAAAGAACTAAGAAAGGTGGAACATTGCATGCATGCTTGGTTAATATGTACATCCATGATAGGATGGTCGAAGGAGTATTGGAGTTGTCACAATTTATAATCATATCAACTATCATTTTACATTGCTCGTATTAACTTGTTACTTTTATATTCACATAATTATATATATATATATATATATATATATATATATATATATATATATATATATATATATATATATATAGGGGAGGGATCCGGTAAGAACCCCTCCTTATATAAGAACCCTAGTTATATAAGAACCAATCTCAGCCGTAGGATTAAGGTAATTTAGACGGTTAAGATTAAAACACGTATTTTTCCTTATACCCTCTACCAACCGATCAAAATTTTCTCTCTCCTCTAACTTTCTCTCTCTTCGTGTTCATCACATTCTCTCTCTGCAAACCCCAAAAATCTCCATAGAAATTGCAAATTGAAGGATTTTCGACTCAGGTTTGTTTTTTTTTTCGATTTTGTTCAAATTTCCATGAACTTAGCATGATGTTCATAGATTTTGCGATTTTTTGATTTGATTTTTGCGATTTTATGTTTCCGATTTTTTGATTTGATTTTGCGATTTTGTGATTTGATATTTGCGTTTTTCTGTTTTGATTTTAATGAATTTCGCATGGAGTTTGATTTTTTTGAGTTCGATTTTTTCAAATTTCGCGTTCGAATTTAGGGTTCTTTTTTTGCGGATTTAGGATTCTAATTTAGGGTATTCGAATTTAGGATTTAGGATTCAACACACAACAAACCGCTTGTATAGCACAATGATTATATTAGTGGCTTTGCAGCCATTTTTCCCTGCTTATATTCATTGAATCATTGCTGTAATGTTCTGTATCAATTTTGATTCATTGATTAAATATATCAGGTTTTGGGTAATTAAACTCGTGTTATTAAAATTGAAAAGCATTTATTTTTTTCCTTTTTTTGTTGGTCATTAGTTCAGTTCATAGCAGTAGTCATCCAAATTATGGTGTAACAACTACTTGTGTATAATGCCTACCCCGATACACTCAAGAATAAGAATAAGTTCTGTTAAAAATTGTTTGTTAAGTAAACAATTCAGGCTAAACAAAACTTTTAAACTCGATTAATGAGCAAGCATAGCTTGAACAACTTGGCATTACTTGTTCTGCTTGCATCAATTCGTCATGTCTAAAAACAAATCTGGCTTATTCTCTATGTTCTATTTTTTCTTATTTTTGCGGATCTATAGTTCGAATTTAGGGTTCAATTTTTGCTGATTTTTTCGAATTTTGATTTCGAAATTGGTGATGTTGGTGCGATTGCCCCTGCTTGTAGGGGTTGTGGTGTGGTGGTTGATTTATGCAACAGCAGCTAATTGGTTAGGGGTTGTTGGTTGTGAACTTGTGATTGCAGGGCTGAAAATAAACTTTAGAACATAGGTAGAAAAAATTTGGAACATAGAAAAAAATTAGAACATAGGTTGAAATAATTTAGAACATGGTGTTGATCTTTCCACGTTGTTCCTGTCGATATGTTTATAGAATGTCAATGTTATGATCTAAAATACACTTTTAAGATACGCAAGCAACTGACATAGCTTAGCATGTTCTAAACTCTTTTTAAGCATGTTCTAAACTCTTTTAGAACATGGTGTTGATCATTGTGGAAATATATGAAGTAACCAGCATTATTCGTTCAACACTTCTGGTTATTCTCCATTTTGTTTTATGGGAAGTTTTGAAGCTACATGTGGTGCTCTTCCATTCTGGTCTAGACTGGTCCTCTTCTCTTTTGTGAACTATAATGATTTGGTGTTGACTGTTGTTGCCTAGCTGGGTTTGCTCTTTTCTGTTTCTTGCTCCTATCTGTGTCCTGCTCCAGCTTTCCTGCTTTGTGCTGTTATGTGCAGCTGTTGCTTGGTGTGCAGGCTGGCTTTCTCTGTTTCAGGCTGCTGTTTGTGGTGCTGGTTCAGGCTGTGATGCCTGCCTTGCTGTGTGTTGCTAGCTGTTTCCTGGTGCTGCTGGTGTTGTTCTTGGTGTTAGCAGCCTAGTCTCCTGCTAGCTGCTGTTTCTTTGTGCTGTGTTGCTGTCTGGTGCTGCAGCTGGCCTTCTGGGCTCGGGTTGTTGCTGTTGTCCGTTTGGTGGTGCAGCTGGTCTGCTGAGGTCTGTTTCTGGTTGCTGCTGCTGTTGTAGGTTGGTGCTGCTGGTTCCACTTGCTGCTGCTGTTTCTGCTTGCTGTTATTGCTGTTTCCTGTTTTTGTTCGGGTTTTTTTTGGCAGTTTCTAGGCGTTGGTGTTTTGGTTTCTATTTGTTATTTTATCTTTGGCCTTTTCTTTTGTTCCCCATTTCTGGCAATAATAAAGAGTATAGTTCATTCTATATTATGGGACTGCTTTAGCCTTCATTTTTGTGTTGTCGATATTCTTCGCATTCAACTGTCTTGTTTTGGTAGGACAATAAGCTGGTGCATTCGAAAGTCTGAGCCTCTTATTGGAATTCAAATGGTTAAGGTGATGACTTCCCGTCTTGGGTCAGTAAACACAATGAACTGTCAATTAAACTTTCAGTTGTGTGTTGCAGGGATTATGCTCATTCAGGAGCGGCATGTTTAATTATGCTTAACTAAACCTAGATTATGTAACGGTAATGACACGATTGGAGCATTGTCTCATATTAGGGAAAGGTTAATTCACGGCTAACCTTTGATTCAAATACACCTAATTCCTACATTGAGTGCCGTTACTTACTCGTTACATTCTACTATCCCAAATTTTGCACAAATTATTGACATTGTTACTAATAAAACTTTAGAACATAGTTAGTAAAAATTTAGAACATAGAAAAGAAAAACAACTTTAGAACATAAGTAGACTAAATTTAGAATATAGGCAAAACAATTTAGAACATAGGTAAAAGAATATTTAGAACATAGGAAAAAAAAAAACTTTAGAACATAGGTAGAAAAAACTTTAGAACATAGGTGTAGAATATACGAACAACTTTAGAACATAGGAAAAATTTGGAACATAAGAAAATGATTTGCAACATAGTAAAAATTTAGAACATAGGAATATAGAACATTGGGGAAAAAAAAAAGATCATAGGAAAAAAAATTGGAAATTTAGAATATTGGGAAAAAAAAAGAGCATAGAAAATAAGTTTAGAACATATACTAAAAATTTAGAACATACGGTGAAAAAAATTAGAACATAAGGTAAAAATTTAGAACATATGATAAAGTTTAGAACATAGATAGAAAAAATTTAGAACGTACGGAAAAAAAAATAGAAAATAGGTAGAAAAATTTTTGAACATAGGATAAAATTTAGAGCATACAGAAAAAATTTAGAGCATATGAAAAAAATTTAGAACATACGAAATAAATTTAGAACATAGACAAAAAAATTTGAATATAAGATATATATTTAGAACATGGACAGAAAACTTTAGAACATAAACAATAAAATGTAGAACATAGGAAAATAGTTTAGAACATACATATATTTAGAGCTTAGATTGAAAAATTTAGAGCTTAAGCAATAAATTTTAGAACATATGCAAATAATATTTAGAACATATGATAAAACCTATTAGCTCAATTGGAAGAGCATTATGCAAATGCATAGAGGATGTAGGTTCAATTCCTTCATAGGTTATCTTTATAAATAACTAAAAAAAACTTCAAATGTTTTTTTTTAAAAAAAAAATCCAATAAAACAAATTAAATTAGCACTAAGTTATATGAGCAGAAAATAAGTAGACTAAATTTTGAACATAGGAAAAAAAAAACTTTAGAACATAAGTAGACTAAATTTAGAACATAGGAAAAAACAAATTTAGAACATAGGTAAAAGAATATTTAGAACATAAGAAAAAAAAAAAACTTTAGAACATAGGTATACTTAGGTTAATTGATTAGCATTATTATACTTCGTATTAATGTTCTAAATTACATGTTCGATTATTCATGATCATGTTCTAAATTTAAGTGTCGTATGTTCTAAATTTAGGTGTCGTATGTTCTAAAGATGTTCTGGCTGGGTGCGGCATGTAGAGGAAGTTCAGGGGAGATCCTTTTGTGTGCTGCGTTTCAGAGCTTAGAAAAGTGGTAATCGGGGGTGGGGGAAGCCAAGGCTGTTTTCTAGGGGCTACATATGGCGAAGGGGACTGAATTCATATTATGAAGGTTCCAAATGCTCGTTTTTTATGTAGTTTGTGCTGCTAAATGGTAAACATTTGTGGTTGAAATTGTGGAATTACGTAGGATGTTGTTATGAAGTGAAAAAGGTTCCAAATGCTCGTTATTTACCAGAAAAGAAATAAGATATGAGGAATATCCTGCAATATTCTTAGATACTCGATTTTTACAGATAATTAAGCTTAAAACCTTTGAAATTTATGTGATTTCCCTACTCAAATCACCCAAACTCCAACCCAAGTCCCCTTACTCTTTCTCTCAACTTCAAAATTTTGCTCTGATTTCTGATTTTATACCAGGTATTATTTCTTTCTCTAAACTTGTTAATTATACCATAATTGAAGCTTTTTAATCCAATTGATTTGACAAATTTAAGCTATAATGTGTTACTTGAATTCAGAATACTTAAAAATGTAATGGGTTGTTGAAAGATTTGTGTTTTATGAGTTGTTTGTTGTCATTTGTTTATGCCTGCTACGTGTTTGCTAATTTGTCTGTGTGAAAAAGGTTCCAAATGCTCATTTTTTCTGTAGTCTGTGCTGCTAAATGCTAAATACGAAGGGGACTAAATTCATTTTATGAAGTGAAAACCCTCCCGGAGTGGATTAGGAAACTCACCCACCTACACTGCCTTTCAATTAGAAACTGTCCAGACTTAATAACACTTCCTGAGTCACTTTGTGACCTATCTGCTTTACAAAGGCTTTAGATTTAATGTTGCCCACTGCTCAAACCATTTCCCAATTCTGTAGGTGGCATGGGGTCTTTAAAACAGCTTAAGGTTCCACAATGTCCAAAGCTATTTAAAAGATGGAGGACAGATGGTGAGGATTCTTCTATCATACTAAAGGTCCCTTATCTCATTTTTAATGACTGATGTATGTATAGCCTTTTTTTGTGTGTATAATTGTATATAATTGTACAATTTTTGGTTTTAGATTACTAATTTCTCAGTTTCCGACTACCCATATTTCATTATGTGGTGTACTCGTGTTTATATATGATGTCTACTCATTTTTATATTAGTTTATATGAATAAGCTAATATTACTAGAATACCCATATTTCATTATGTTGGTTTGGTTTGGTTTTGCAACTAATTATGCAATTTTCAGAACGGAATCAATGGATGAACATCCAACTCTATATTTTCCTCTGTCAGACTGATTGTAATTTATTTGATAATACTTCCTAGTAGTAGTTGTGTTGGGTAATTTGTAAGCATGTGTTGGGTAATTTATGAGCTATGGTGGTTGTTGTAGTAATAATGGAGGCATTTGAGTTTCTACATGTGATTGTTTTCCTCTGCTTCTATGGGAGGGCGTTGATCTATATCAAAAAACTATTAGCTCTAATGGTAGAGCACTATGCAAATGCATAGATGATGTAGGTTCGAATCCTACATAGACTATATTTATAAATAACAAAAAAAAAAAAAAAAAAAACTTTAAAACTAAGGTAGTAAAAATTTAGAACATAGGAAAAAAAAACATTAGAACATAAGTAGACTGAATTTAGAACATAAGCAAAAGAATTTAGAACATAAGTAGACTAAATTTAAAACATAGGAAAAAAAAATTTATAACATAGGTAAAAGAATATTTAGAACATAAAAAAAAAAAAAAAAAAAAAAAAAAAAAAAAAAAAAAAAAACTTTATTAAAATATAGGTAGTAAAAAATTAGAACATAGGAAAAAAAAACTTTAGAACATAAGTAGACTGAATTTAGAACATAGGCAAAAAGAATTTAGAACATAGGTAAATGAATATTTAGAACATAGGAAGAAAAAAAACTTTAGAACATAGGAAAAAATTAGAGCATAGGTTGAAAAAATATAGAATATTGGAAAAAAAAGCTTTAGAACATAAGTAGACTAAATTTAAAACATAGGTAAAAAGAATATTAGAACATTAAAAAAATAAATAAAAAAAAATAAAAACTTTAGAACATAGGAAAAAAAAACTTTAGAACATAAGTAGACTGAATTTAGAACATAGGCAAAAGAATTCAGAACATAGGTAAAAAAATATTTTAAACATAGGGAAAAAAAACTTTAGAACATAGGTAAAAAAAAATTAGAACATAGAAAAAAAACTTTAGAACATAGGTAAAAAAAATTAGAACATAGAAAAAAAACTTTAGAACATTAGACTAAATTACAGTGTAGTGAATTGATTAGATGTAATTTGCAGCATTAGTAGACTAAATTTAGAACATAGGTTGAAAAAATTTAGAACACAGGAAAAAAAACTTTAGAACATAAGTAGACTAAATTTAGAACATAGAAAAAAAAAAATTTTGAACATAGATAAAAGAATATTTAGAATATAGGTAAAAGAATATTTAGAACGTAAACAAAAAAAAAGAAAAAAAAAAAGAAACTTTAGAACATAGGTAGTAAAAATTTAGAACTTAGGAAAAAAAAACTTTAGAACATAAGTAGACTGAATTTAGATCATAGGCAAAAGAATTTAGAACATAGGTAAAAGAATATTTAGAACATAAGAAGAAGAAAAAAAACTTTAGAACATAGGTTGGAAAAATTTAGAACATAGGAAGAAGAAAAAAAAAAAAAAAAAAAAAAGCTTTAGTATATAAGTAGACTAAATTTGGAACATAGAAAAAAAAAATTAGAAAATAGGTAGACTAGATTTAGAACATAAGAGTAGGCAAAAAAATTTAAAACATAAAAAAAGAATTACAGAAATGCCATTACTAAAGGATGGTTTTAGATGGTTGGATCAAAACTAATAAATGGTTGAGATTGGTTCTTATATAAGATTGAGTTCTTATATAGAGGAGGGTTCTTACATGAGCCTTCCTCCTCTATATATATATATATATATATATATATATATATATATATATATATATATAATTGTAAGACTCAATGTGGACAAAAAATTAATTATGTGACTTTATTTTGGAACTCCCCAGTCTACGCTAAGTAATACTAATGAGGTCGAAAACTATTAACCATAAATCCATGATCGAATTAAATGGATCATGTTTAGCCTTTTTCTTCAGTTTGTTATCGTCATATTTATATCACATTCCACAATTTTGTCATATGCTAATCCGAATGGGAAAACAAAAAAAGTCAATAGGTGTAGTTAGTGGACTGATAGACATTACTTTTTTTTATAATTTATTTTGGTAAAGACTGATATAGACGTTAAAACAATTGAACTATCTTAGTCCATATGTTTTCCCTAAATCATCAGTTTACACAATATTTTCCCAATTTCCCTATATTTAATACCACTCTGTACTTGTTACTCCCTTCGTTTTCAAATACTTGCTCCACTTTTCATTTTCTGTCGTTTTTAAAATACTTGCTATATTTCCTTATTTGAAAAGCTTTTACAATATTTAATTCAATTCTATCAACTAGTGGACCAAACCTAAATCTTTTATATTAATTTCATATTTTCTCTTCTCCAATTCTCCTAACTACTTTTACTTTTTACATTTTTTAATTCTTCCACCTACCCCACTACCTCCATATTTTAGTACTTTCATCAACTTCTCCTAAATCTCCACGTATAGAGAAACATAACAAGTATTTAAAAATGGATGGAGTATCAGTTATGCCTTATAAATCTGTGTATTCATATTTTATACTCATATGCTTTTATGGAAACACTCAATGAACAATCTGTGTGAAAAGGATAATAAAGGTTATGATGCTTTAAAATTTATAAAAATAATTGACGAGCCCCACCTAAAATAAAGTTTTATCTAGAAATAGAGGGAGTTTATCGTCACAAACTTTAATTATTCCGTGTATATTATCAATATTCTATTACCTCGAAAATTTTCAAATTAATGGTCACACTGAAGGAAAATTTTAATCCTAAGAGGACCATATAATATTACAATCATTATCACTATCAACTTTAAGGCTATGACGTATAACACCTAACCCAACCTTATATGAGTTATTGTATCATTTCAACTTGCAACTGTACATACTATATTTATTCGAATACACAATTTTGTTCATATTTTCCCACTATTATCTTATTCATTCTAATATGTATATGAAGAGGCAACTTTTTGTTTCGACCTTAATATTGGGTGTTCTATACCAACTTTTAAGTAGTGTTTATGCGGTGGTTGTCTTTGAGTATAATTGGTGTTCTCCCAATTATGGTAATTACACCCAAGGAAGTGTAATAAATGCCATATTCTGACTTTTATTCGGAGAATATCCAACAACAGTTTCCATTGAATGAATAAGAGATCCAGATCCTAAAAACAATAATGCTTTTGAATAAGCATGAGTAATCAAATGAAATAAAGCAGCTCGATAAGAACCCATACCTAGAGCTAACATCATATAACCCAACTGAGACATTGTAGAATAAGCTAAACTTATCTTAATGTCTTTTTGAGCAAGAGCTAAGGTTCCTCCTAGTAGTACTGTTATTATACCTATAAAAGAAATTCCATACATTATGGAAGGTAGAATTAGGAAAAGAGGCAGCAGTCGAGCAACTAAAAAAATTCCCGCGGCGACCATGGTAGCAGCATGGATGAGAGCTGAAATAGGAGTAGGCCCCTCCATAGCATCAGGTAACCATACATGAAGGGGAAATTGGGCCGATTTAGCAACTGCACCGGCAAATAACAAGAAAGCACATAAGATACAAAATAAGGAATTCACCTCGTTATTATTAATTAAATTTTTAAATATTTCAAACAAATCTCGAAACTCGAAACTGCCTGTTATCCAATAAAAACCTAAAATTCCTAATAATAAGCCAAAATCTCCTACACGATTAGTGACAAACGCTTTTTGACAAGCATTTGCGGCAATAGGGCGTGTGAACCAAAAACCTATTAATAGATATGAGCACATTCCAACTAATTCCCAAAAAATATAAATTTGGATTAAATTCGAACTAGTAACTAATCCCAGCATAGAAGTATTGAAAAAACTCATATACGCAAAAAATCTCAAATATCCTTGATCATGAGACATATAATTATCACTATAAATAAGAACCAGAATTGCAACAGTAGTTATTAACATTGACATAATAGAAGTAAGTGGATCTATTAAGTAGCCAAATTCTAAAGAAAAATCATTATTAATCGTCCAAGACCATAAATATTGATAAATAGAATCATTATTTATTTGTTGAATAGCCAGCTTCATGGAAAAAAGCATAACTATACTTAATAACAAAATACTCGAAAAAGCCCATATACGTCGAAGATTTTTTGTTGCCATCGGAAAAAATAAAAGTCCAGATCCTATTAACAAAGGAACTAGAAGTGGAAGGAAAGGTATAATCCATGCATATTGGTATATATGTTCCATAATACACTAGAATAGAAAATTTTTCTATTTAATTAATTTAAATTATTTTGTTTACCATTCACTGGCTCTTGTCTCTTTTGAAAGAAGTCGGTCAATAAACAGAACTTTTCGAAGCCTATGAAGTAGGAAACTAAAAAAAATTTCCCTTTTATTTCCATTTAAGTTATTTCAAATATATATTTAAAACATCCAAATTCGACTAAAAAAGACTATGAATCAGAAAATCGACTAAATATCTACTAAAGTCAATAATGAAAAAAATAAATTAATTATTAATTAAATTAAAATAATTTATTTATTCTGTAGTTTATTTCGAATTATTACCTGATTTTTTGCAAAATGGTTTAATTGTCTTTCATTCCAACCAAAACTGTAGAAAAAAGTCTTTTTAGTAATTATTTCTTTTTTTCGATATTCTTTTTTAGAATATCTGTTACTTTACTTTTTAGTTTCTATAACATAGAATAAAAAAATGCCTCAAATTATAGATCTTTTAAACAAATTCATTTATTGGGATCATTTCACTTTGCAAAGAAATAAATAAAAGTTTTTCAATTAAGATAGGG
>NW_018744670.1:0-40871 GCF_001683475.1 Chenopodium quinoa
TTGAATGTGTTTGACTTTCATTTGATTTATTAGCTATGTTTGAATTTATTTGACTCTCCTTTTATTCAAATAGTTTGTTTTGAATGTGTTTGACTTTCAATTGATTCAATTTGTTTTGTAGAATGTATTTGACTTTCATTTGATTCAAAAGCTTTATTTGAATGTGTTTTGACTTTCATTTGATTCAATTAGCTTTGTAGAATGTATTTGACTTTCATTTGATTCAAAATCCTTGTTTGAATGTGTTTGACTTTCATTTGATTCAAAATCCTTGTTTGAATGTATTAGACTTTTATTTGATTTAATTAGCTTTATTTAATGTATTTGACTCTCATTTGATTCAAAATAGCTTTGTTTGAATGTGTTTTGACTTTCATTTCATTCAAATAGCTTTGTTTGAATGTGTTTTACTTTCATTTGATTCAATTAGCTTTGTAGAATGTATTTGACTTTCATTTGATTAAAATAGCTTTGTTTGACTGTGCTTGACTTTCATTTGATTCAATTAGCTTTGTTGAATGTGTTTGACTTTCATTTGATTTAATTAGCTTTGTTGAATGTATTTGACTCGCATTTGATTAAATTAGCTTTGTTTGAATGTGTTTGACTTTCATTTGATTTAATTAGCTTTCTAGAATGTATTTGACTCTCATTTGATTCAAATAGCTTTGTTTGAATGCGTTTCACTTTCATTTGATTCAATTAGCTTTGTAGAATACATTTCACTTTCATTTAATTTAAACAACTTTGTTTGAATGTGTTTGACTTTCATTTGACTCAAATATCTTTATTTGATTGCGTTTGACTTTCATTTGATACAATTAGCTTTGTAGAACGTATTTGACTTTCAATTGATTCAATTAGCTTTGTTTGAATGTGTTTGAATTTCATTTAGATCAATTTGCTTTGTAGAATGCATTTCACTTTCATTTTATTCAAATAGCTTTGTTTGAATGTGTTTGACTTTCATTTGATTCAATTAGCTTTTTTGAATGTGTTTGACTTTTATTTGATTCAATTAGCTTTAAAGAATGTATTTGACTTTCATTTGATTCAAATAGCTTTGTTTAAATGTGTTTGACTTACAATTGATTCAATTAGCTTTGTAGAATGTGTTAGACTGTCATTTGATTCAAATAGCTTTGTTTGATTGTGTTTGAATTTCATTTAGATCAATTTGCTTTTGTAGAATGCATTTCACTTTCATTTGATTTATATAGCTTTGTTTGAATGTGTTTGACTTTCATTTAAATTAAAAAGCTTTTTTTGAATGTGTTTGACTTTCATTTGATTTAAAAGCCTTTGTTTGAATGTGTTTGACTTTCATTTGATTCAATTAGCTTTGTAGAATGTATTTTACTTTTATTTGATTTAATTAGCTTTGTTTGAATTTATTTGACTCTCATTTGATTCAAATAGCTTTGTTTGAATGTGTTTGACTTTAATTTGATTCAATTAGTTTTGTAGAATGTATTTGACTTTCATTTGATTCAAATAGCTTTATTTGAATGTGTTTGACTTTCATTGATTCAATTAGCAGTGTATTTGACATTTGATTTAGCTTTGTTTGAATGTGTTTGACTTTCATTTGATTCAAATAGCTTTGTTTGAATGTGTTTTACTTTCATTTGATTCAATTAGCTTTGTAGAATGTATTTGACTTTCATTTGATTAAAATAGCTTTGTTTGAATGTGCTTGACTTTCATTTGATTCAATTAGCTTTGTTTGAATGTGTTTGACTTTCATTTGATTCAATTAGCTTTGTTGAATGTATTTGACTCTCATTTGATTCAATTAGCTTTTTTGAATGTGTTTGACTTTCATTTGATTCAATTAGCTTTGTAGATATGTTTGACTGTCATTTGATTCAAATAGCTTTGTTTGAATGTGTTTGAATTTCATTTAGATCAATTTGCTTTGTAGAATGCATTTCACTTTCATTTGATTTATATAGCTTTTGTTTGAATGTGTTTGACTTTTATTTAAATTAAAAAGCTTTTTTGAATGTGTTTGACTTTCATTTGATACAATTAGCTTTTGTAGAACGTATTTGACTTTCATTTGATTCAAATAGCTTTGTTTGAATGTGTTTGACTTTCAATTGATTCAATTGGCTTTGTAGAATGTATTTACTGTCATTTGATTCAAATAGCTTTGTTTGAATGTGTTTGAATTTCATTTAATTCAATTTGCTTTGTAGAATGCATTTCACTTTCATTTGATTTATATAGCTTTGTTTGAATGTGTTTGACCTTCATTTAAATTAAAAAGCTTTTTTTGAATGTGTTTGACTTTCATTTCATTTAAAAGACTTTTTTTGAATGTGTTTGACTTTCATTTGATTCAATTAGCTTTGTAGAATTTATTTTACTTTTATTTTATTTAATTAGCTTTGTTTTAATTTATTTGACTCTCATTTGATTCAAATAGCTTTGTTTGAATGTGTTTGACTTTCATTTGATTCAATTAGCTTTGTAGAATGTATTTGACTTTCATTTGATTTAAATAGCTTTATTTGAATGTGTTTGACTTTTATTTGATTCAATTAGCTTTGTAGAATGTATTTGACTTTCATTGATTCGAAATCTTTGTTTGAATGTGTTTGACTTTCATTTGATTCAATTAGCTTTGTTTGAATGTGTTTGACTTTAAATTAATTCAATTAGCTTTGTAGAATGTATTAGACTTTTATTTGATTTAATTAGCTTTGTTTGAATGTATTTGACTCTCATTTGATTCAAATAGCTTTGTTTGAATGTGTTTGACTTTCATTTGATTCAAATAGCTTTGTTTGAATGTGTTTGACTTTCATTTGATTCAATTAGCTTTGTAGAATGTATTTGACTTTCATTTCATTAAAATAGCTTTGTTTGAATGTGCTTGACTTTCATTTGATTCAATTAGCTTTGTTTGAATGTGTTTGACTTTTTTGATTCAATTAGCTTTGTTTGAATGAATTTGACTTTCATTTGATTCAATTAGCTTTGTAGAATGTATTAGACTCTCATTTGATTCAAATAGCTTTGTTTGAATGCGTTTAACTTTCATTTGATTCAATTATCTTTGTAGAATGCATTTCACTTTCATTTGATTTAAATAACTTTGTTTGAATGCGTTGACTTTCATTTGATTCAAATAGCTTTATTTGAATGTGTTTGACTTTCATTTGATACAATTAGCTTTATTTGATTGTGTTTGACTTTCATTTGATACAATTAGCTTTGTTGAACGTATTTGACATTCATTTGATTAAATAGCTTTGTTTGATTATGTTTGACTTTCATTTGATTCAATTAGCTTTAGTTGAATGTGTTTCACTTTCATTTGATTCAATTTGCTTTGTTAATGTATTTGACTTTCAGTTGATTCAATTAGCTTTGTTTGAATTAATTTGACTTTCATTTGATTCAATTAGCTTTGTAGAATGTATTTGACTCTCATTTGATTCAAATAGCTTTGTTTGAGTGCGTTTAACTTTCATTTGATTCAATTAGTTTTGTTAATACATTTCACTTTCATTTAATTTAAACAACTTTGTTTGAATGTGTTTGACTGTCATTTGACTCAAATAGCTTTATTTGATTGCGTTTGACTTTCATTTGATACAATTAGCTTTGTAGAACGTATTTGACTTTCATTTGATTCAAATAGCTTTGTTTGAATGTGTTTGGACTTTCAATTGATTCAATTAACTTTGTAGAATGTATTTTACTGTCATTTGATTCAAATAGCTTTGTTTGACTGTGTTTGACTTTCATTTTGTTGCAATTTGCTTTGTAGAATGTAATTTGACTTTCATTTTATTCAAATAGCTTTGTTTGAATGTGTTTGACTTTCATTTGATTCAATTAGCTTTGTAGAATGTATTTGACATTCATTTAATTAAAATAGCTTTGTTTGAATGTGTTTGACTTTCATTTGATTCAATTAGCTTTGTTAATGTGTTTGACTTTCATTTGATTCAATTAGCTTTAAAGAAATGTATTTGACTTTCATTTGATTCAAATAGCTTTGTTTAAATGTGTTTGACTTACAATTGATTCAATTAGCTTTGTAGAATGTGTTAGACTGTCATTTGATTCAAATAGCTTTGTTTGAATGTGTTTGAATTTCATTTAGATCAATTTGCTTTGTAGAATGCATTTCACTTTCATTTGATTTTATTAGCTTTGTTTGAATGTGTTTGACTTTTCATTTAAATTAAAAGCTTTTTTGAATGTGTTTGACTTTCATTTGATTTAAAAGCCTTTGTTTGAATGTGTTTTGACTTTCATTTGATTCAATTAGCTTTGTAGAATGTATTTTATTTTATTTGATTTAATTAGCTTTGTTTGAATTTATTTGACTCTCATTTGATTCAAATAGCTTTGTTTGAATGTGTTTAACTTTCATTTGATTCAATTAGTTTTGTAGAATGTATTTGACTTTCATTTGATTCAAATAGCTTTATTTGAATGTGTTTGACTTTCATTTGATTCAATTAGCTTTGTATAATGTATTTGACGCTCATTTGATTCAAATAGCTTTGTTTGAATGTGTTGACTTTCATTTGATTCAAATAGCTTTGTTTGAATGTGTTTTACTTTCATTTGATTCAATTAGCTTTGTAGAATGTATTTGACTTTCATTTGATTAAAATAGCTTTGTTTGAATGTGCTTGACTTTCATTTGATTCAATTAGCTTTGTTTGAATGTGTTTGACTTTCATTTGATTCAATTAGCTTTGTTGAATGTATTTGACTCTCATTTGATTCAATTAGCTTTGTTTGAATGTGTTTGACTTTCATTTGATTCAATTAGCTTTGTAGAATGTGTTTGACTGTCATTTCATTCAAATAGCTTTGTTTGAATGTGTTTGAATTTCATTTAGATCAATTTGCTTTGTAGAATGCATTTCACTTTCATTTGATTTATATAGCTTTGTTTGAATGTGTTTGACTTTCATTTAAATTAAAAAGCTTTTTTGAATGTGTTTGACTTTCATTTGATACAATTAGCTTTGTAGAACGTATTTGATTTTCATTTGATTCAAATAGCTTTGTTTGAATGTGTTTGACTTTCAATTGATTCAATTAGCTTTGTAGAATGTATTTTACTGTCATTTGATTCAAATAGCTTTGTTTGAATGTGTTTGAATTTCATTTAATTCAATTTGCTTTGTAGAATGCATTTCACTTTCATTTGATTTATATAGCTTTGTTTGAATGTGTTTGACCTTCATTTAAATTAAAAAGCTTTTTTGAATGTGTTTGACTTTCATTTTCATTTAAAAGACTTTTTTTGAATGTGTTTGACTTTCATTTGATTTAAAAGACTTTTTTTGAATGTGTTTGACTTTCATTTGATTCAATTAGCTTTGTAAATGTATTTTACTTTTATATTATTTAATTAGCTATGTTTGAATTTATTTGACTCTCATTTGATTCAAATAGCTTTGTTTGAATGTGTTTGACTTTCATTTGATTCAATTAGCTTTGTAGAATGTATTTGACTTTCATTAGATTCAAATAGCTTTATTTGAATGTGTTTGACTTTCATTTGATTCAATTAGCTTTGTAGAATGTATTTGACTTTCATTTGATTCGAAATCTTTGTTTGAATGTGTTTGACATTCATTTGATTCAATAGATTTGTTTGAATGTGTTTGACTTTAATTTAATTCAATTAGATTTGTAGAATGTATTAGACTTTTATTTGATTTAATTAGCTTTTTTGAATGTATTTGACTCTCATTTGATTCAAATAGATTTGTTTGAATGTGTTTGACTTTCATTTGATTCAAATAGCTTTGTTTGAATGTGTTTGACTTTCAATTGATTCAATTCGGTTTGTAGAATGTATTTGACTTTCATTTGATTAAAATAGCTTTGTTTGAATGTGCTTGACTTTCATTTGATTCAATTAGCTTTGTTTGAATGTTTGACTTTTATTTGATTCAATTAGCTTTGTTGAATGAATTTGACTTTCATTTGATTCAATTAGCTTTGTAGAAATTTGACTTTCATTTGATTCAAATAGCTTTGTTTGAATGTGTTTGACTTTCATTTGTTTCAATTAGCTTTGTAGAATGTATATGACTTTCATTAATTCGAAAGCTTTGTTTGACTGTGTTTGACTTTCGTTAAATTCAATTAGCTTATTTTGAATGTGTTTGACTTTAATTTAATTCAATTAGCTTTGTAGAATGTATTTGACTTCCATTTGATTCAATTAGCTTTGTTTGAATTTGACTTTTATATGATTCAATTAGCTTTGTAGAATGTATTTGACTTTATTTGATTTAATTAGCTTTGTTTGAATGTGTTTGACTTTCATTTGATTCAATTAGCTTTATAGAATGTATTTGACTTTCATTTGAATCAAATAACTTTGTTTGACTGTGTTTGACTTTCATTTGATTCAATTTGCTTTTGTAGAATGTATTTGACTTTCATTTTCTTCAAATAGCTTTGTTTGAATGTGTTTGACTTTCATTTGATTCAATTAGCTTTGTAGAATGTATTTGACATTCATTTAATTAAAATAGCTTTGTTTGAATGTGTTTGACTTTCATTTGATTCAATTAGCTTTGTTTGAATGTGTTTGACTTTCATTTGATTCAATTAGCTTTGTAGAATGTATTTGACTTTCATTTGATTCAAATAGCTTTGTTTGAATGTGTTTGACTTTCAATTGATTCAATTAGCTTTGTAGAATGTGTTTGACTGTCATTTGATTCAAATAGCTTTGTTTGAATGTGTTTGAATTTCATTTAGATCAATTTGCTTTGTAGAATGCATTTCACTTTCATTTGATTTATATAGCTTTGTTTGAATGTGTTTGACTTTCATTTAAATGAAAAAGCTTTTTTTGAATGTGTTTGACTTTCATTTGATTTAAAAGGCTTTGTTTGAATGTGTTTGACTTTCATTTGATTCAATTAGCTTTGTAGAATGTATTTTACTTTTATTTGATTTAATTAGCTTGTTTGAATTTATTTGACTCTCCTTTGATTCAAATAGCTTTGTTTGAATGTGTTTGACTTTCATTTGATTCAATTAGTTTTGTAGAATGTATTTGACTTTCATTTGATTCAAATAGCTTTATTTGAATGTGTTTGACATTTGATTCAATTAGCTTTGTAGAATGTATTTGACTTTCATTTGATTCAAAATCTTTGTTTGAATGTGTTTGACTTTCATTTGATTCAATTCACTTTGTTTGAATGTGTTTGAGTTTAACTTAATTCAATTAGCTTTGTAGAATGTATTAGACTTTTATTAGATTTAATTAGCTTTGTTTTAATGTATTTGACTCTCATTTGATTCAAAAAGCTTTGTTTGAATGTGTTTGACTTTCATTTGATTCAAATAGCTTTGTTTGAATGTGTTTTACTTTCATTTGATTCAATTAGGTTTGTAGAATGTATTTGACTTTCATTTATTTAAAATAGCTTTGTTTGACTGTGCTTTTTTCATTTGATTCAATTAGCTTTGTTTGAATGTGTTTGACTTTTATTTGAGCTTTCATTTGATTCAATTAGCTTTGTTGAATGTATTTGACTTTCATTTGATTCAATTAGCTTTGTTTGAATGTGTTTGACTTTCGTTTGATTCAATTAGCTTTGTAGAATTTATTTGACTCTCATTTGATTCAAATAGCTTTGTTTGAATGCGTTTAACTTTCTTTTGATTCAATTAGCTTTGTAGAATACATTTCACTTTCATTTAATTTAAATAGCTTTGTTTGAATGTGTTTTGACATTCATTTGACTCAAATAGCTTTATTTGATTGCGTTTGACTTTCATTTGATACAATTAGATTTGTAGAACGTATTTGACTTTCATTTGATTCAATAGCTTTGTTTGAATGTGTTTGACTTTCATTTGATTCAATTAGCTTTGTAGAATGTATTTGACTTTCATTTTTGTCAAATAACTTTGTTTGACTGTGTTTGACTTTCATTTGTTTCAATTTGCTTTGTAGAATGTATTTGACTTTCATTTTCTTCAAATAGCTTTGTTTGAATGTGTTTGACTTTCATTGGATTCAATTAGCTTTGTAGAATGTATTTGACATTCATTCAATTAAAATAGCTTTGTTTGAATGTGTTTGACTTTCATTTGATTCAATTACCTTTGTTTGAATGTGTTTGACTTTCATTTGATTTATATAGCTTTGTTTGAATGTGTTTGACTTTCACTTGATTCGAAAGCTTTGTTTGAATGTGTTTGACTTTCGTTAAATTCAATTAGCTTATTTTGAATGTGTTTGACTTTACTTTAATTCAATTAGCGTTGTCGAATGTATTTGACTTCCATTTGATTCAATTAGCTTTGTTTGAATGTGTTTGACTTTTATATGATTCAATTAGCTTTTTAGAATGTATTTGACTTTTGTTTGATTTAATTAGTTTGTTTGAATGTGTTTGACTTTCATTTGATTCAATTAGCTTTGTAGAATTTATTTGACTTTCATTTGAATCAAATAACTTTGTTTGACTGTGTTTCACTTTTATTTGATTCAATTTGCTTTGTATAATGTATTTGTCTTTCATATTCTTCAAATAGCTTTGTTTGAATGTGTTTGTCATTCATTTGATTCAATTAGCTTTGTTTGAATGTCTTTGACTTTCATTAGATTCAATTAGCTTTGTAGAATGTATTTGACTTTCATTTGATTCAAATAGCTTTGTTTGAATGTGTTTGACTTTCATTAGATACAATTAGCTTTGTAGAATGTATTTGACTTCCATTTGATTCAAATAGCTTTGTTTGAATGTTTTAGACTTTCATTTGATTCAAATAGTTTTGTAGAATGCATTTCACTTTCATTTGATTCAAATAACTATGTTTGAATGTGTTTGATTTTCATTTGATTCAAATAGCTTTATTTGAATGTGTTTGACTTTCATTGATTCAATTAGCTTTGTAGAATGTATTTGACTTTCATTTAATTCAAAATCTTTGTTTGAATGTGTTTGACTTTCATTTGATTCAATTAGCTTTGTTTGAATGTGTTTCACTTTAATTTAATTCAATTAGCTTTGTAGAATGTATTAGACTTTTATTTGATTTAATTAGCTTTGTTTTAATGTATTTGACTCTCATTTAATTCAAATAGCTTTGTTTGAATGTGTTTAACTTTCATTTGATTCAAATAGCTTTGTTTGAATGTGTTTTACTTTCATTTGATTCAATTAGCTTTGTAGAATGTATTTGACTTTCATTTGATTAAAATAGCTTTGTTTGAATGTGCTTGACTTTCATTTGATTCAATTAGCTTTGTTTGAATGTGTTTGACTTTCATTTGATTCAATTAGCTTTGTTGAATGTATTTGACTCTCATTTGATTCAATTAGCTTTGTTTGAATGTGTTTGACTTTCATTGATTCAATTAGCTTTGTAGAATGTATTTGACTCTCATTTGATTCAAATAGCTTTGTTTGAATGCGTTTAACTTTCATTTGATTCAATTAGCTTTGTAGAATACATTTCACTTTCATTTAACTTAAACAACTTTGTTTGAATGTGTTTGACATTCATTTGACTCAAATAGCTTTATTTGATTGCGTTTGACTTTCATTTGATACAATTAGATTTGTAGAACGTATTTGACTTTCATTTGATTCAAATAGCTTTGTTTGAATGTGTTTGACTTTCATTTGATTCAATTAGCTTTGTAGAATGTATTTGACTTTCATTTTTGTCAAATAACTTTGTTTGACTGTGTTTGACTTTCATTTGTTTCAATTTGCTTTGTAGAATGTATTTGACTTTCATTTTCTTCAAATAGCTTTGTTTGAATGTGTTTGACTTTCATTGATTCAATTAGCTTTGTAGAATGTATTTGACATTCATTTAATTAAAATAGCTTTGTTTGAATGTGTTTGACTTTCATTTGATTCAATTAGCTTTGTTTGAATGTGTTTTACTTCATTTGATTTAATTAGCTTTGTAGAATGTAATTGACTTTCATTTGATTCAAATAGCTTTGTTTGAATGTGTTTGACTTTCATTGATTCAATAGCTTTGTATGAATGTGTTTGAATTTCATTTAATTCAATTTTCTTTGTAGAATGCATTTCACTTTCATTTGATTTATATAGCTTTGTTTGAATGTGTTTGACTTTCATTTAAATTAAAAAGCTTTTTTTGAATGTGTTTGACTTTCATTTGATTTAAAAGACTTTTTTTGAATGTGCTTGACTTTCATTTGATTCAATTAGCTTTGTAGAATGTATTTTACTTTTATTTTATTTAATTAGCTATGTTTGAATTTATTTGACTCTCATTTGATTCAAATAGCTTTGTTTGAATGTGTTTGACTTTCATTTGATTTAATTAGCTTTGTAGAATGTATTTGACTTTCATTTGATTCAAATAGCTTTATTTGAATGTGTTTGACTTTCATTTGATTCAATTAGCTTTGTAGAATGTATTTGACTTTCATTTGATTAGAAATCTTTGTTTGAATGTGTTTGACTTTCATTTGATTCAAATAGCTTTGTTTGAATGTGTTTGACTTTTATTTGATTCAATTAGCTTTGTATAATGTATTTGACTTTCATTTGATTTAAATAGCTTTATTTGAATGTGTTTGACTTTCATTTGATTCAATTAGCTTTGTAGAATGTATTGGACTCTCATTTGATTCAAATAGCTTTGTTTGAATGTGTTTGACTTTCATTTGATTCAATTAGGTTTGTAGAATGTATTTGACTTTCATTTGATTAAAATAGCTTTGTTTGAATGTGCTTGACTTTCATTTGATTCAATTAGCTTTGTTTGAATGTGTTTGACTTTTATTTGATTCAATTAGCTTTGTTGAATGAGTTTGACTTTCATTTGATTCAATTAGCTTTGTTTGAATGTGTTTGACTTTCATTTGATTCAATTAGCTTTGTAGAATGTATTAGACTCTCATTTAATTCAAATAGCTTTGTTTGAATGCGTTTAACTTTCATTTAATTCAATTAGCTTTGTAGAATGCATTTCACTTTCATTTGATTTAAATAACTTTGTTTGAATGCGTTTGACTTTCATTTGATTCAAATAGCTTTATTTGAATGTGTTTGACTTTCATTTGATACAATTAGCTTTGTTGAACGTAATTGACATTCATTTGATTAAAATAGCTTTGTTTGAATATGTTTGACTTTATTTGATTCAATTAGCTTTAGTTGAATGTGTTTGACTTTCATTTGATTCAATTTGCTTTGTTGAATGTATTTGACTTTCAGTTGATACAATTAGCTTTGTTTGAATGTGTTTGACTTTCATTTGATTCAATTAGCTTTATAGAATGTATTTGACTTTTATTTGATTTAATTAGCTTGTTTGAATGTATTTGACTCTCATTTGATTCAAATAGCTTTGTTTGAATGTGTTTCACTTTCATTTGATTCAATTAGCTTTGTAGAATGTATTTGACTTTCATTTGATTCAAATAGCTTTGTTTGAATGTGTTTGAATTTCATTTGTTTCAATTAGCTTTGTAGAATGTATTTGACATTCATTTAATTAAAATAGCTTTGTTTGAATGTGTTTGACTTTCATTTGATTTAATTAGCTTTATTTGAATGTGTTTGACATTCATTTGATTCAATTAGCTTTGTAGAATGTATTTGACTTTCATTTGATTCAATTTGCTTTGTAGAATGTATTTGACTTTCATTTTCTTCAAATAGCTTTGTTTGAATGTGTTTGACTTTCATTTGATTCAATTAGCTTTGTAGAATGTATTTGACATTCATTTAATTAAAATAGCTTTGTTTGAATGTGTTTGACTTTCATTTGATTCAATTAGCTTTATTTGAATGTGTTTGACTTTCATTTGATTCAATTAGCTTTGTAGAATGTATTTGACTTTCATTTGATTCAAATAGCTTTGTTTAAATGTGATTGACTTTCAATTGATTCAATTAGCTTTGTAGAATGTGTTTGACTGTCATTTGATTCAAATAGCTTTGTTTGAATGTATTTGAATTTCATTTAGATCAATTTGCTTTGTAGAATGCATTTCACTTTCATTTGATTAATATAGCTTTGTTTGAATGTGTTTGACTTTCATTTAAATTAAAAAGCTTTTTTTGAATGTGTTTGACTTTCATTTGATTTAAATGGCTTTGTTTGAATGTGTTTGACTTTCATTTGATTCAATTAGCTTTGTTTGAATGTGTTTGACTTTTATTTGAATGTGTTTGACTTTCATTTGATTTTATTAGCTTTGTTTGAATTTATTTGACTCTCCTTTTATTCAAATAGTTTGTTTTGAATGTGTTTGACTTTCAATTGATTCAATTGTTTTGTAGAATGTATTTGACTTTCATTTGATTCAAAAGCTTTATTTGAATGTGTTTGACTTTCATTTGATTCAATTAGCTTTGTAGAATGTATTTGACTTTCATTTGATTCAAAATTGTTTGAATGTGTTTGACTTTCATTTGATTCAAAATCCTTGTTTGAATGTATTAGACTTTTATTTGATTTAATTAGCTTTATTTTAATGTATTTGACTCTCATTTGATTCAAATAGCTTTGTTTGAATGTGTTTGACTTTCATTCAAATAGCTTTGTTTGAATGTGTTTTACTTTCATTTGATTCAATTAGCTTTGTAGAATGTATTTGACTTTCATTTGATTAAAATAGCTTTGTTTGACTGTGCTTGACTTTCATTTGATTCAATTAGCTTTTTGAATGTGTTTGACTTTCATTTGATTTAATTAGCTTTGTTGAATGTATTTGACTCTCATTTGATTAAATTAGCTTTGTTTGAATGTGTTTGACTTTCATTTGATTTAATTAGCTTTCTAGAATGTATTTGACTCTCATTTGATTCAAATAGCTTTGTTTGAATGCGTTTCACTTTCATTTGATTCAATTAGCTTTGTAGAATACATTTCACTTTCATTTAATTTAAACAACTTTGTTTGAATGTTTTGACTTTCATTTGACTCAAATATCTTTATTTGATTGCGTTTGACTTTCATTTGATACAATTAGCTTTGTAGAACGTATTTGACTTTCAATTGATTCAATTAGCTTTGTTTGAATGTGTTTGAATTTCATTTAGATCAATTTGCTTTGTAGAATGCATTTCACTTTCATTTTATTCAAATAGCTTTGTTTGAATGTGTTTGACTTTCATTTGATTCAATTAGCTTTGTTTGAATGTGTTTGACTTTTATTTGATTCAATTAGCTTTAAAGAATGTATTTGACTTTCATTTGATTCAAATAGCTTTGTTTAAATGTGTTTGACTTACAATTGATTCAATTAGCTTTGTAGAATGTGTTTGACTGTCATTTGATTCAAATAGCTTTGTTTGAATGTGTTTGAAATTCATTTAGATCAATTTGCTTTGTAGAATGCATTTCACTTTCATTTGATTTATATAGCTTTTTTTGAATGTGTTTGACTTTCATTTAAATTAAAAAGCTTTTTTTGAATGTGTTTGACTTTCATTTGATTTAAAAGGCTTTGTTTGAATGTGTTTGACTTTCATTTGATTCAATTAGCTTTGTAGAATGTATTTACTTTTATTTGATTTAAATAGCTTTGTTTGAATTTATTTGACTCTCATTTGATTCAAATAGCTTTGTTTGAATTGTTTGACTTTCATTTGATTCAATTAGCTTTGTAGAATGTATTGACTTTCATTTGATTCAAATAGCTTTATTTGAATGTTTGACTTTCATTTGATTCAATTAGCTTTGTAGAAATTTGACTCTCATTTGATTCAAATAGCTTGTTTGAATGTGTTTGACTTTCATTTGATTCAAATAGCTTTGTTTGAATGTGTTTTACTTTCATTTGATTCAATTAGCTTTGTAGAATGTTTGACTTTCATTTGATTAAATAGCTTTGTTTGAATGTGTTTGACTTTCATTTGATTCAATTACCTTTGTTTGAATGTTTGACTTTCATTTGATTCAATTAGCTTTGTTGAATGTATTTGACTCTCATTTGATTCAAGCTTTTTTTGAATGTGTTTGACTTTCATTTGATTCAATTAGCTTTGTAGAATGTATTTGACTTTCATTTGATTCAAATAGCATTTGAACGTGTTTGACTTTATTTGATTCAATTAGCTTTGTAGAATGTATTTGACTTTCATTTGATTCGAAATCTTTGTTTGAATGTGTTTGACTTTCATTTGACTCAATTAGCTTTGTTTGAATGTGTTTGACTTTAAATTAATTCAATTAGCTTTGTAGAATGTATTAGACTTTTATTTGATTTAATTAGCTTTGTTTGAATGTATTTGACTCTCATTTGATTTAAATAGCTTTGTTTGAATGTGTTTGACTTTCATTTGATTCAAATAGCTTTGTTTGAATGTGTTTGACTTTCATTTGATTCAATTAGCTTTGTAGAATGTATTTGACTTTCATTTCATTAAAATTGCTTTGTTTGAATGTGCTTGACTTTCATTTGATTCAATTAGCTTTTTTGAATGTGTTTGACTTTTATTTGATTTAAATTAGCTTTGTTGAATGAATTTGACTTTCATTTGATTCAATAGCTTTGTTTAAATGTGTTTGACTTTCATTTGATTCAATTAGCTTTGTAGAATGTATTAGACTCTCATTTGATTCAAATAGCTTTGTTTGAATGCGTTTAACTTTCATTTGATTCAATTATCTTTGTAGAATGCATTTCACTTTCATTTGATTTAAATAACTTTGTTTGAATGCGTTTGACTTTCATTTGATTCAAATAGCTTTATTTGAATGTGTTTGACTTTCATTTGATACAATTAGCTTTTGAACGTATTTGACATTCATTTGATTAAAATAGCTTTGTTTGATTATGTTTGACTTTCATTTGATTCAATTAGCTTTAGTTGAATGTGTTTCACTTTCATTTGATTCAATTTGCTTTGTTGAATGTATTTGACTTTCAGTTGATTCAATTAGCTTTGTTTGAATTTGTTTGACTTTCATTTGATTCAATTAGCTTTGTAGAATGTATTTGACTTTTATTCGATTTAATTAGCTTTGTTTGAATGTATTTGACTCTCATTTGATTCAATTAGCTTTGTAGAATGCATTTCACTTTCATTTGATTCAAATAGCTTTGTTTGAATGTGTTTGACTTTCATTTGATCAATTAGCTTTGTAGAATGTATTTGACTGTCATTTGATTCAAATAGCTTTGTTTGAATGTGTTTGACTTTCATTTGTTTCAATTAGCTTTGTAGAATGTATTTGACTTTCACTTGATTCTAAAGCTTTGTTTGAATGTGTTTGACTTTCGTTAAATTCAATTAGCTTGTTTTGAATGTGTTTGACTTTTATTTGATTAAATTAGCTTTGTTGAATGACTTTGACTTTGATTCAATTAGCTTTGTTTAAATGTGTTTGACTTTCATTTGATTCAATTAGCTTTGTAGAATGTATTAGACTCTCATTTGACTCAAATAGCTTTGTTTGAATGCGTTTAACTTTCATTTGATTCAATTATCTTTGTAGAATGCACTTCACTTTCATTTGATTTAAATAACTTTGTTTGAATGCGTTTGACTTTCATTTGATTCAAATAGCTTTATTTGAATGTGTTTGACTTTCATTTGATACAATTAGCTTTTTTAACGTATTGACACTCATTTGATTAAAATAGCTTTGTTTGAATATGTTTGACTTTCATTTGATTCAATTAGCTTTGTTTGAATGTGTTTGAATTTCATTTAATTCAATTTGCTTTGTTGAATGTATTTGACTTTCAGTTGATTCAATAGCTTTGTTTGAATGTGTTTGACTTTCATTAAATTAAAAAGCTTTTTTTGAATGTGTTTGACTTTCATTTGATTTAAAAGGCTTTGTTTGAATGTGTTTGACTTTCATTTGATTCAATTAGCTTTGTAGAATGTATTTTACTTTTATTTGATTTAATTAGCTTTGTTTGAATTTATTTGACTCTCATTTGATTCAAATAGCTTGTTTGAATGTGTTTGACTTTTATTTGATTCAATTAGCTTTGTAGAATGTATTTGACTTTCATTTGATTCAAATAGCTTTATTTGAATGTTTGACATTCATTTGATTCAATTAGCTTTGTAGAATGTATTTGACTCTCATTTGATTCAAATAGCTTTGTTTGAATGTGTTTGACTTTCATTTGATTCAAATAGCTTTGTTTGAATGTGTTTTACTTTCATTTGATTCAATTAGCTTTGTAGAATGTATTTGACTTTCATTTGATTAAAATAGCTTTGTTTGAATGTGCTTGACTTTCATTTGATTCAATTAGCTTTGTTGAATGTGTTTGACTTTCATTTGATTCAATTAGCTTTGTTGAATATTTGACTCTCATTTGATTTAATTAGCTTTGTTTGAATGTGTTTGACTTTCATTTGATTCAATTAGCTTTGTAGAATGTATTTGACTCTCATTTGATTCAAATAGCTTTGTTTGAATGCGTTTAACTTTCATTTGATTCAATTAGCTTGTAGAATACATTTCACTTTCATTTAATTTAAACAACTTTGTTTGAATGTGTTTGACTTTCATTTGACTCAAATAACTTTATTTGATTGCGTTTGACTTTCATTTGATACAATTAGCTTTGTAAAACGTATTTGACTTTCATTTGATTCAAATAGCTTTGTTTGAATGTGTTTGACTATCATTTGATTCAATTAGCTTTGTAGAATGTATTTGACTTTCATTTGAGTCAAATAACTTTGTTTGACTGTGTTTGACTTTCATTTGTTTCAATTTGCTTTGTAGAATGTATTTGACTTTCATTTTCTTCAAATAGCTTTGTTTGAATGTGTTTGACTTTCATTTGATTCAATTAGCTTTGTAGAATGTATTTGACATTCGTTTAATTAAAATAGCTTTGTTTGAATGTGTTTGACTTTCATTTGATTCAATTTGCTTTGTTTGAATGTGTTTGACTTTCATTTGATTCAATTAGCTCTGTAGAATGTATTTGACTTTCATTAGATTCAAATAGCTTTGTTTGAATGTGATTGACTTTCAATTGATTCAATTAGCTTTGTAGAATGTGTTTGACTTTTGACTGTCATTTGATTCAAAATGCTTTGTTTGAATGTGTTTGACTTTCAATTAAATTAAAAGATTTTTTTGAATGTCTTTGACTTTCATTTGATTTAAAAGGCTTTGTTTGAATGTGTTTGACTTTCATTTGATTCAATTAGCTTTGTAGAATTTATTTTACTTTTATTTGATTTAATTAGCTTTGTTTGAATTTTTTGACTCTCATTTGATTCAAATAGCTTTGTTTGAATGTTTGACTTTCATTTGATTCAATTAGCTTTGTAGAATGTATTTGACTTTCATTTGATTAAAATAGCTTTGTTTGAATGTGCTTGACTTTCATTTTTTCAATTAGCTTTGTTTGAATGTGTTTGACCTTCATTTGATTCAATTAGCTTTGTTGAATGTATTTGACTTTCATTTGATTCAATTAGCTTTGTTTGAATGTGTTTGACTTTCATTTGATTCAATTAGCTTTGTAGAATGTATTTGACTCTCATTGGATTCAAATAGCTTTGTTTGAATGCGTTTACTTTCATTTGATTCAATTAGCTTTGTAGAATGTATTTGACTTTCATTTGAGTCAAATAACTTTGTTTGAATGTGTTTGACTTTCATTTGATTCAATTAGCTTTGTAGAATGTATTTCACTTTCACTTGATTCGAAAGCTTTGTTTGAATGTTTTGACTTTCATTAAATTCAATTAGCTTATTTTGAATGTGTTTGACTTTAATTCAATTCAATTAGCATTGTAGAATGTATTTGACTTCCATTTGATTCAATTAGCTTTGTTTGAATGTGTTTGACTTTTATTGATTCAATTAGCTTTGTAGAATGTATTTGACTTTTATTTGATTTAATTAGCTTTGTTTGAATGTGTTTGACTTTCATTTGATTCAATTAGCTTTGTAGAATGTATTTGACTTTCATTTGATTAAAATAGCTTTGTTTGAATGTGCTTGACTTTCATTTTTTCAATTAGCTTTGTTTGAATGTGTTTGACCTTCATTTGATTCAATTAGAATGTATTTGACTTTCATTTGATTAAAATAGCTTTGTTTTCATGTAGCTTTGTTTGACTTGTTTGATTTTTTTCAATTAGCTTTGTTTGAATGTGTTTGACCTTCATTTGATTCAATTAGCTTTGTTGAATGTATTTGACTCTCATTTGATTCAATTAGCTTTGTTTGAATGTGTTTGACTTTCATTTGATTCAATTAGCTTTGTAGAATGTATTTGACTCTCATTGGATTCAAATAGCTTTTTTGAATGCGTTTAACTTTCATTTGATTCAATTAGCTTTGTAGAATACATTTCACTTTCATTTAATTTAAACAACTTTGTTTGAATGTGTTTGACTTTCATTTGACTCAAATAGCTTTATTTGATTGCGTTTGACTTTCATTTGATACAATTAGCTTTGTAGAACGTATTTGACTTTCATTTGATTCAAATAGCTTTGTTTGAATGTGTTTGACTTTCATTTGATTCAATTAGCTTTGTAGAATGTATTTAACTTTCATTTGAGTCAAATAACTTTGTTTGACTGTGTTTAACTTTCATTTGTTTCAATTTGCTTTGTAGAATGTATTTGACTTTCATTTTCTTCAAATAGCTTTGTTTGAATGTGTTAGACTTTCATTTGATTCAATTAGCTTTGTAGAATGTATTTGACATTCGTTTAATTAAAATAGCTTTGTTTGAATGTGATTGACTTTCATTTGATTCAATTAGCTTTGTTTGAATGTGTTTGACTTTCATTTGATTCAATTAGCTTTGTAGAATGTATTTGACTTTCATTTGATTCAAATAGCTTTGTTTGAATGTGATTTACTTTCAATTGATTCAATTAGCTTTGTAGAATGTGTTTGACTGTCATTTGATTCAAATAGCTTTGTTTGAATGTATTTGACTTTCATTTAAATTAAAAAGCTTTTTTTGAAAGTCTTTGACTTTCATTTGATTTAAAAGGCTTTGTTTGAATGTGTTTGACTTTCATTTGATTCAATTAGCTTTGTAGAATGTATTTTACTTTTATTTGATTTAATTAGCTTTGTTTGAATTTATTTGACTCTCATTTGATTCAAATAGCTTTGTTTGAATGTGTTTGACTTTCATTTGATTCAATTAGCTTTGTAGAATGTATTTGACTTTCATTTGATTTAAATATTTATTTGAATGTGTTTGACTTTCATTTGATTCAATTAGCTTTTAGAATGTATTTGACTTTCATTTGATTCAAATAGCTTTGTTTGAATGTGTTTGATTTTCATTTGATTCAAATAGCATTGTTTGAATGTGTTTACTTTCATGTGATTCAATTAGCTTTGTAGAATGTATTTGACTTTCATTTGATTAAAATAGCTTTGTTTGAATGTGCTTGACTTTCATTTGATTCAATTAGCTTTGTTTGAATGTGTTTGACTTTCATTTGATTCAATTAGCTTTGTTGAATGTATTTGACTCTCATTTGATTCAAATAACTTTGTTTAACTTTCATTTGATTCAATTAGCTTTTGAATACATTTCACTTTCATTTAATTTAAACAACTTTGTTTGAATATGTTTGACTTTCATTTGACTCAAATAGCTTTATTTGATTGCGTTTGACTTTCATTTGATACAATTAGCTTTGTAAAACGTATTTGACATTCATTTGATTCAAATAGCTTTGTTTGAATGTGTTTGACTTTCAATTGATTCAATTAGCTTTGTAGAATGTATTTTACTGTCTTGATTCAAATAGCTTTGTTTGAATGTGTTTGAATTTCATTTAATTCAATTTGCTTTGTAGAATGCATTTCACTTTCATTTGATTTATATAGCTTTGTTTGAATGTGTTGACTTTCATTTAAATTAAAAAGCTTTTTTTGAATGTGTTTGACTTTCATTTGATTTAAAAGACTTTTTTTAAATGTGTTTGACTTTCATTTGATTCAATTAGCTTTGTAGAATTTATTTTACTTTTATTTTATTTAATTTATTTTGTTTGAATTTATTTGACTCTCATTTGATTCAAATAGCTTTGTAGAATGTATTTGACTTTCATTTGATTCAAATAGCTTTATTTGAATGTGTTTGACTTTCATTTGATTCAATTAGCTTTGAAGAATTTATTTGACTCTCATTTGATTCAAATAGCTTTGTTTGAATGTGTTTGACTTTCATTTGATTCAATTAGTTTTGTTTGAATGTGTTTGACTTTAATTTAATTCAATTAGCTTTGAAGAATGTATTAGACTTTTATTTGATTTAATTAGCTTTGTTAGAATGTATTTGACTCTATTTGATTCAAATAGCTTTGTTTGAATGTGTTTGACTTTCATTTGATTCAAATAGCTTTGTTTGAATGTGTGTTACTTTCATTTGATTCAATTAGCTTTGTAGAATGTATTTGACTTTCATTTGATTAAAATAGCTTTGTTTGAATGTGCTTGACTATCATTTTTTTCAATTAGCTTTGTTTGAATGTGTTTGACTTTCATTTGATTCAATTAGCTTTGTTGAATGTATTTGACTCTCATTTGATTCAATAAGCTTTGTTTGAATGTGTTTGACTTTCATTTGATTCAATTAGCTTTGTAGAATGTATTTGACTCTCATTTGATTCAAATAGCTTTGTTTGAATGCGTTTAACTTTCATTTGATTCAATTATCTTTGTAGAATGCATTTCACTTTCATTTGATTTAAATAACTTTGTTTGAATGCGTTTGACTTTCATTTGATTCAAATAGCTTTATTTGAATGTGTTTGACTTTCATTTGATTCAATTAGCTTTGTAGAATACATTTCACTTTCATTTAATTTAAACAACTTTGTTTGAATGTGTTTGACTTTCATTTGACTCAAATAGCTTTATTTGATTGCGTTTGACTTTCATTTGATACAATTAGCTTTGTAGAACGTATTTGACTTTCATTTGATTCAAATAGCTTTGTTTGAATGTGTTTGACTTTCATTTGATTCAATTAGCTTTGTAGAATGTATTTGACTTTCATTTGAGTCAAATAACTTCGTTTGACTGTGTTTGACTTTCATTTGTTTCAATTTGCTTTGTAGAATGTATTTGACTTTCATTTTCTTCAAATAGCTTTGTTTGAATGTGTTTGACTTTCATTTGATTCAATTAGCTTTGAAGAATGTATTTGACATTCATTTGATTAAAATAGCTTTGTTTGAATGTGTTTGACTTTCATTTGATTCAATTAGCTTTGTTTGAATGTGTTTGACTTTCATTTGATTCAATTAGCTTTGTAGAATGTTTTTACTTTATTTGATTCAAATAGCTTTTTTGAATGTCTTTGACTTTCATTTGATTTAAAAGGCTTTGTTTGAATGTGTTTGACTTTCATTTGATTCAATTAGCTTTGTAGAATGTATTTTACTTTTATTTGATTTAATTAGCTTTGTTTGAATTTATTTGACTCTCATTTGATTCAAATAGCTTTGTTTGAATGTGTTGACTTTCATTTGATTCAATTAGCTTTGTAGAATGCATTTGACTTTCATTTGATTCAAATATCTTTATTTGAATGTGTTTGACTTTCATTTGATTCAATTAGCTTTGTAGAATGTATTTGACTTTCATTTGATTCAAATAGCTTTGTTTGAATGTGTTTGATTTTCATTTGATTCAAATAGCTTTGTTTGAATGTGTTTTACTTTCATTTAATTTAAACAACTTTGTTTGAATATGTTTGACTTTCATTTGACTCAAATAGCTTTATTTGATTGCGTTTGACTTTCATTTGATACAATTAGCTTTGTAGAACGTATTTGACTTTCATTTGATTCAAATAGCTTTGTTTGAATGTGTTCGACTTTCAATTGATTCAATTAGCTTTGTAGAATGTATTTTACTGTCATTTGATTCAAATAGCTCTGTTTGAATGTGTTTGAATTTCATTTAATTCAATTTGCTTTGTAGAATGCATTTCACTTTCATTTGATTTATATAGCTTTGAATGTGTTTGACTTTCATTTAAATTAAAAAGCTTTTTTTGAATGTGTTTGACTTTCATTTGATTTAAAAGACTTTTTTTGAATGTCTTTGACTTTCATTTGATTCAATTAGCTTTGTAGAATTTATTTTACTTTTATTTTATTTAATTAGCTTTGTTTGAATTTATTTGACTCTCATTTGATTCAAATAGCTTTGTTTGAATGTGTTTGACTTTCATTTGATTCAATTAGCTTTGTAGAATGTATTTGACTTTCATTTGATTCAAATAGCTTTATTTGAATGTGTTTAACTTTCATTTGATTCAATTAGCTTTGTAGAATGTATTTGACTTTCATTTGATTCGAAATCTTTGTTTTAATGTTTGACTTTCATTTGATTCAATTAGCTTTGTTTGAATGTGTTTGACTCTAATTTAATTCAATTAGCTTTGTAGAATGTATTAGACTTATATTTGATTTAATTAGCTTTGTTTTAATGTATTTGACTCTCATTTGATTCAAATAGCTTTGTTTGAATGTGTTTGACTTTCATTTGATTCAAATAGCTTTGTTTTAATGTGTTTTTACTTTCATTTGATTCAATTAGCTTTGTAGAATGTATTAGACTTTTATTTGATTTAATTAGCTTTGTTTGAATGTATTTGACTCTCATGTGATTCAAATAGCTTTGTTTGAATGTGTTTGACTTTCATTTTGATTCAATTAGCTTTGTAGAATGTATTTGACTTTCATTTGATTCGATTAGCTTTGTAGAATGTATTTGACTTTCATTTCATTAAAATAGCTTTGTTTGAATGTGCTTGACTTTCATTTTGATTCAATTAGCTTTGTTTGAATGTGTTTTGACTTTTATTTGATTCAATTAGCTTTGTTGAATGATTTTGACTTTCATTTGATTCAATTAGCTTTGTTTGAATGTGTTTGACTTTCATTTGATTCAATTAGCTTTGTAGAATGTATTTGACTCTCATTGATTCAAATAGCTTTGTTCGAATGCATTTAACTTTCATTTGATTCAATTATCTTTGTAGAATGCATTTCACTTTCATTTGATTTAAATAACTTTGTTTTAATGCGTTTGACTTTCATTTGATTCAAATAGCTTTATTTGAATGTGTTTGACTTTCATTTTGATACAATTAGCTCTGTTGAACGTATTTGACATTCATTTGATTAAAATAGCTTTGTTTGAATATGTTTGACTTTCATTTGATTCAATTAGCTTTAGTTGAATGTGTTTTGACTTTCATTTGATTCAATTTGCTTTGTTGAATGTATTTGACTTTCAGTTGATTCAATTAGCTTTGTTTGAATGTGTTTGACTTTCATTTGATTCAATTAGCTTTGTAGAATGTATTTGACTTTTATTTGATTTAATTAGCTTTGTTTGAATGTATTTGACTCTCATTTGATTCAAATAGCTTTGTAGAATGCATTTCACTTTCATTAGATTCAAATAGCTTTGTTTGAATGTGTTTGACTTTCATTTGATACAATTAGCTTTGTAGAATGTATTTGACTGTCATTTGATTCAAATAGCTTTGTTTGAATGTGTTTGACTTTCATTTGATTCAATTAGCTTAGTAGAATGTATTTGACTTTCATTTGATCCAAATAGCTTTGTTTGAATGTGTTTGACTTTCATTTGTTTCAATTAGCTTTGTAGAATGTATTTGACTTTCATTTGATTCGAAAGCTTTGTTTGAATGTGTTTGACTTTCGTTAAATTCAATTAGCTTGTCTTGAATGTGTTTGACTTTAATTTAATTCAATTAGCTTTGTAGAATGTATTTGGACTTCCATTTGATTCAAATTAGCTTTGTTTGAATGTATTTGACTTTTATATGATTCAATTAGCTTTGTAGAATGTATTTGAATTTTATTTGATTTAATTAGCTTTGTTTGAATGTGTTTAACTTTCATTTGATTCAATTAGCTTTGTAGAATGTATTTTACTTTCATTTTCTTTAAATAGCTTTGTTTGAATGTGTTTGACTTTCATTTGATTCAAATAGCTTTGTTTGAATGTGTTTGACTTTCATTTGATTCAATTAGCTTTGTAGAATGTAATTGACTTTCATTCGATTAAAAATAGCTTTGTTTAAATGTGCTTGACTTTCATTTGATTCAATTAGCTTTGTTTGAATGTGTTTGACTTTCATTTGAGTCAATTAGCTTTGTTGAATGTATTTGACTTTCATTTGATTCAATTAGCTTTGTTTGAATGTGTTTTGACTTTCATTTGATTCAATTAGCTTTGTAGAATGTATTTGACTCTCATTTGATTCAAATAGCTTTGTTTGAATGCGTTTAACTTTCATTTGATTTAATTAGCTTTGTAGAATACATTTCACTTGTATTTAATTTTAAACAACTTTGTTTGAATGTGTTTGACTTTCATTTGACTCAAATAGCTTTATTTGATTGCGTTTGACTTTCATTTTATACAATTAGCTTTGTAGAACGTATTTGACTTTCATTTGATTCAAAAAGCTTTATTTGAATGTGTTTGACTTTCATTTGATTCAATTAGCTTTGTTTAGAATGTATTTGACTTTCATTTGAGTCAAATAACTTTGTTTGACTGTGTTTGACTTTCATTTGTTTTTCAATTTGCATTGTAGAATGTATTTGACTTTCATTTTCTTCAAATAGCTTTGTTTGAATGTGTTTGACTTTCATTTGAATTCAATTAGCTTTGTAGAATGTATTTGACATTCATTTAATTAAAATAGCTTTTGTTTGAATGTGTTTGACTTTCATTTGATTCAATTAGCTTTGTTTGAATGTGTTTGACTTTCATTTTATTCAATTAGCTTTGTAGAATGTATTTGACTTTTTATTTGATTCAAATAGCTTTGTTTGAATGTGTTTGACTTTCATTTGATTCAATTAGCTTTGTAGAATGTATTTGACTGTCATTTGATTCAAATAGCTTTGTTTGAATGTGTTTTAAATTTCATTTAATTTCAATTTGCTTTGTAGAATGCATTTCAATTTCATTTGATTTATATAGCTTTGTTTAAATGTGTTTGACTATCATTTAAATTAAAAAGCTTTTTTTGAATGTGTTTGACTTTCATTTGATTTAAATGGCTTTGTTTAAATGTGTTTGACTTTCATTTGATTCAAATAGCTTTTTTTGAATGTGTTTGACTTTCATTTGATTTAAAAGGCTTTGTTTGAATGTGTTTGACTTTCATTTGATTCAATTAGCTTTGTAGAATGTATTTGACTTTCATTTGATTCAAATAGCTTTATTTGAATGTGTTTGACTTTCATTTTATTCAATTAGCTTTGTAGAATGTATTTGACATTCATTAATTAAAATAGCTTTGTTTGAATGTGTTTGACTTTCATTTTGATTCAAAATAGCTTTATTTGAATGTGTTTGACTTTCATTTGATTCAATTAGCTTTGTTTGAATGAGTTTGACTTTCATTTGATTCAATTAGCTTTGTAGAATGTATTTTACTTTTATTTGATTTAATTAGCTTTGTTTAAATTTATTTGACTCTCATTTGATTCAAATAGCTTTGTTTGAATGTGTTTGACTTTCATTTGATTCAATTAGCTTTGTAGAATGTATTTGACTTTTATTTGATTCAAATAGCTTTTATTTGAATGTGTTTAACTTTCATTTGATTCAATTAGCTTTGTAGAATGTATTTGACTTTCATTTGATTCGAAATCTTTGTTTTTAATGTGTTTGACTTTCATTTGATTCAATTAGCTTTGTTTGAATGTGTTTGACTCTAATTTAATTCAATTAGCTTTGTAGAATGTATTAGACTTATATTTGATTTAATTAGCTTTGTTTTAAATTTGACTCTCATTTGATTCAAATAGCTTTTTTGAATGTGTTTGACTTTCATTTGATTCAAATAGCTTTGTTTTAATGTGTTTTACTTTCATTTGATTCAATTAGCTTTGTAGAATGTATTAGACTTTTATTTGATTTAATTAGCTTTGTTTTGAATGTATTTGACTCTCATGTGATTCAAATAGCTTTGTTTGAATGTGTTTGACTTTCATTTGATTCAATTAGCTTTGTAGAATGTATTTGACTTTCATTTGATTCGATTAGCTTTGTAGAATGTATTTGACTTTCATTTCATTAAAATAGCTTTGTTTGAATGTGCTTGACTTTCATTTGATTTCAATTAGCTTTGTTTGAATGTGTTTGACTTTTATTTGATTCAATTAGCTTTGTTGAATGATTTTGACTTTCATTTTATTTCAATTAGCTTTGTTTGATTGTGTTTTGACTTTTCATTTGATTCAATTAGCTTTGTAGAATGTATTTGACTCTCATTTGATTCAAATAGCTTTGTTCGAATGCATTTAACTTTTCATTTGATTCAATTATCTTTGTAGAATGCATTTCACTTTCATTTGATTTAAATAACTTTGTTTTAATGCGTTTGACTTTCATTTGATTCAAATAGCTTTAGTTGAATGTGTTTGACTTTCATTTGATACAATTAGCTGTGTTGAACGTATTTGACATTCATTTGATTAAAATAGCTTTGTTTGAAATATGTTTGACTTTCATTTGATTCAATTAGCTTTAGTTGAATGTGTTTGACTTTCATTTGATTCAATTTGCTTTGTTGAATGTATTTGACTTTCAGTTGATTCAATTAGCTTTGTTTGAATGTGTTTGACTTTCATTTGATTCAATTAAGCTTTGTAGAATGTATTTGACTTTTATTTGATTTAATTAGCTTTGTTTGAATGTATTTGACTCTTCATTTGATTCAAAATAGCTTTGTAGAATGCATTTCACTTTCATTTGATTCAAATAGCTTTGTTTGAATGTGTTTTGACTTTCATTTGATAAGCTTTGTTAGATGTATTTGACTGTCATTTGATTCAAATAGCTTTGTTTGAATGTGTTTGACTTTCATTTGATTCAATTAGCTTAGTAGAATGTATTTGACTTTCATTTGATTCAAATAGCTTTATTTGAATGTGTTTGAACTTTCATTTGATCCAAATAGCTTTGTTTGAATGTGTTTGACTTTCATTTGTTTTCAATTAGCTTTGTTTGTAGAATGCATTTCACTTTCATTTGATTTAAATAACTTTGTTTGAATGCGTTTGACTTTCATTTGATTCAAATACCATTATTTTTAATGTGTTTGACTTTCATTTGATACAATTAGCTTTGTTGAACGTATTTTGACATTCATTTGATTAAAATAGCTTTTTTTGAATGTGTTTTGACTTTCATTTGATTCAATTTGCTTTGTTTGAATGTGTTTGACTTTCATTTGATTCTAGTAGCTTTTGTTGAATGTATTTGACTTTCATTTGAGTCAAATAACTTTGTTTGACTGTGTTTGACTTTCATTTTTTTCAATTTGCATTGTATGAATGTATTTGACTTTCATTTTTCTTCAAATAGCTTTGTTTGAATGTGTTTGACTTTCATTTGATTCAATTAGCTTTGTAGAATGTAATTGACTTTCATTCGATTAAAATAGCTTTGTTTGAATGTGCTTGACTTTCATTTGATTCAATTAGCTTTGTTTGAATGTGTTTGACTTTCATTTGAGTCAATTAGCTTTGTTTGAATGTATTTGACTTTTCATTTGATTCAATTAGCTTTTGTTTGAATGTGTTTGACTTTCATTTGATTCAATTTAGCTTTGTAGAATGTATTTGACTTCTCATTTTGATTCAAATAGCTTTGTTTGAATGCGTGTAACTTTCATTTTTATTTTAAATTAGCTTTGTAGAATACATTTCACTTTTATTTAATTAAACAACTTTGTTTGAATGTGTTTGACTTTCATTTGACTCAAATAGCTTTATTTGATTGCGTTTGACTTTCATTTGATACAATTAGCTTTGTAGAACGTATTTGACTTTTCATTTGATTCAAATAGCTTTATTTGAATGTGTTTGACTTTCATTTGATTCAATTAGCTTTGTAGAATGTATTTGACTTTCATTTGAGTCAAATAACTTTGTTTGACTGTGTTTGACTTTCATTTGTTTCAATTTGCATGGTAGAATGTATTTGACTTTCAGTTTCTTCAAATAGCTTTGTTTGAATGTGTTTGACTTTTCATTTGATTCAATTAGCTTTGTAGAATGTATTTGACATTTTCATTTAATTAAAATAGCTTTGTTTGAATGTGTTTGACTTTCATTTGATTCAATTAGCTTTGTTTGAATGTGTTTGACTTTCATTTGATTCAATTAGCTTTGTAGAATGTATTTGACTTTTATTTGATTCAAATAGCTTTGTTTGAATGTGTTTGACTTTCATTTGATTCAATTAGCTTTGTAGAATGTATTTTGACTGTCATTTGATTCAAATAGCTTTGTTTGAATGTGTTTAAATTTCATTTAATTCAATTTGCTTTGTAGAATGCATTTCACTTTCATTTGATTTATATAGCTTTGTTTAAATGTGTTTGACTATCATTTAAATTAAAAAGCTTTTTTTGAATGTGTTTGACTTTCATTTGATTTAAATGGCTTTGTTGTAAATGTGTTTTGACTTTCATTTGATTCAAATAGCTTTTTTTGAATGTGTTTTGACTTTCATTTTGATTTAAAAGGCTTTGTTTGAATGTATTTGACTTTCATTTGATTCAATTAGCTTTGTAGAATGTATTTGACTTTCATTTTGATTCAAATTAGCTTTATTTGAATGTGTTTGACTTTCATTTTATTCAATTAGCTTTGTAGAATGTATTTGACATTCATTTAATTAAAATAGCTTTGTTTGAATGTGTTTGACTTTCATTTGATTCAATTAGCTTTGTTTAGAATGTATTTGACATTCATTTAATTAAAATAGCTTTGTTTGAATGTGTTTGACTTTCATTTGATTCAATTAGCTTTGTTTGAATGTGTTTTGACTTTCATTTTGATTCAATTAGCTTTGTAGAATGTATTTGACTTTTATTTTGATTCAAATAGCTTTGTTTGAATGTGTTTGACTTTTCATTTGATTCAATTAGCTTTGTAGAATGTATTTGACTGTCATTTTATTCAAATAGCTTTGTTTTGAATGTGTTTAAATTTCATTTAATTCAATTTGCTTTGTAGAATGCATTTCACTTTTCATTTGATTTATATAGCTTTGTTTAATGTGTTTGACTATCATTTAAATTAAAAAAGCTTTTTTTGAATGTGTTAGACTTTCATTTGATTTAAATGGCTTTGTTTAAATGTGTTTGACTTTCATTTTGATTCAAATAGCTTTTTTTTGAATGTGTTTGACTTTCATTTGATTTAAATAGGCTTTGTTTGAATGTATTTGACTTTCATTTGATTCAATTAGCTTTGTTAGAATGTATTTGACTTTCATTTGATTCAAATAGCTTTTATTTGAATGTGTTTGACTTTCATTTTATTCAATTAGCTTTGTAGAATGTATTTGACATTCATTTAATTAAAATAGCTTTGTTTGAATGTGTTTGACTTTCATTTGATTCAAATAGCTTTATTTGAATGTGTTTTGACTTTCATTTGATTCAATTTAACTTTGTTTTGAATGAGTTTGACTTTCATTTGATTCAATTAGCTTTGTAGAATGTATTTGACTCTCATTTGATTCAAATAGATTTGTTTGAATGCGTTTAACTTTTCAATTGATTCAATTAGCTTTGTAGAATGCATTTCACTTTCATTTGATTTAAATAACTTTGTTTCAATGCGTTTGACTTTCATTTGATTCAAAATACCATTATTTTAATGTGTTTTACTTTCATTTGATTACAATTAGCTTTGTTTGAACGTATTTGACATTCATTTGATTAAAATAGCTTTGTTTGAATGTGTTTGAATTTCATTTGATTCAATTTGCTTTGTTTGAATGTGTTTGACTTTCATTTGATTCCATTAGCTTTGTTGAATGTATTTGACTTTCATTTGATTCAATTAGCTTTGTTTGAATGTGTTTGACTTTCATTTGATTTAATTAGCTTTGTAGAATGGTATTTGACTTTTATTTGATTTATACTACCTAGTAAAGCAATCTGCCTACTGGGAGGTGAGGTCCATTCGGACCAAGATACAGCTGATAACTATGACTTGGAAGCCTTACACTGCTGCGGATGGCTCTTTAAGGACCAAAAAAACACCCGTTCCAAAGATAAAGAGAGAACGGAAGGGAACCAGGGGCTCTAGCAAGCAACTAGGGGGCCGCTTGGGTTAACCTCTACCGCTGGAACTCCCCAGTCTCCAGAGATGAGCTCATGAATATGATGATGAGCTTCAAAGGAGAGATCAAAGGCCTTCTAGACTACACAGCCGGCCCCGTAAGGGTCAGGCGGAAGAAAGGCGTCACGGTAAAAAGACAGCCAAAACATAAAGGGTAGAGCATCTACCCCGCATCGAAGTCAAACATGCCGGCTAGGCTCTTTGATTTCTCAAAGATGCACACTCCTATAGATGGAGTCAGAAAGCCCGTCCGCACATTTCAGCCGGATGGAACAAGAAAGTCTATCTGATGCCCGGACGCTCATCAAGATAAAAAGACTCAGCGATCCGAGTCGGCATCAACATCGACCTTTCGAACAGCTTCAATGCCCCCAGAAGGCACTCGAGAACAAACATACACGACGAGCGAGGTTTCCGCTCGATCGGCCATTTGATCCAACCGCAGTGCATGGAACACCGTAGCGCCCTTTGGATCCCCCTATGTGATTAGGGGATTTTTATCCACCAATCACCGTCTGACAAGTGGACCAACCAGGTTCCGCCACGTGTCCTTCACGAAGGCCAACAGGAACCTGCCACGTGTCAATCACAGATACGTCCTCTACGGACCAATTTAGACACGCCACGTGTCCACCCATTGCCAAATGGGAAAACCGGACCATCAAGGCCCAATCCAGTCTAGAGGCCCGATCAGCCCTAGGTTTACCTTAAACCTAGAGAGTTGCACGCTTCTCAAGGCTATAAATACTCAATTAATCCTCATTAATCAGGGGATCGAATAATCAAGAAATCAAGCAGAGAAGAACAGAGTTATTAACAACCGGCTAATCTCGCTAACGACGCAGATTACCAACACTAAGCACTCTCACCTAGAGAGATCTCATCACTTTAATTTCTGTATTAATTACTCCTTAATCAGGTACTAACTTGACCGTTAGAGGCGGAGCTCTCAGGAGTCTCCGTTATTTTGCAGGTACAGGCGTCCGGTTCCAGTCTCGGAATTGTAACTCTCCCGCAGGACATCAGAAAACCCCGAAACATTTGGCGCCGTCTGTGGGGAGAGTACTTCAGAGATGGCATCCAAGTCATGTACCGACTCCAGAAGAGAGGCGTCCCCTAGACGACCCTCAAGTTCAGTCGGACCATGATACCGAAAGTGAATTTGAAGTTGAAACTCATACAGCTCCAGACGGGACCCTAAGGGCCCGACGTACCCGTCATACCGAAAGGAGGGAACGAGAGCATCTTCAAACAGGAAGCGAGCCAGCAGGCGCACCGCTTGCTCGGCAAACAGCCGACTGATGGGTCTGCTCCCATCACAAGGAACGAACTCATGACCTTCATGAGGGACTTCAAGGGAGAGATCCAAGAGTTGATCAACAAAAAAACCGCCTGCTTCAGTCAAAGAGCAGTCGGCCAAGAAACCTTCCACTTCACTGAAGAGGAAGCCAGTTCAAGGGCGAGAGGCGACTCGCCATCCTAAATCCAAGAAGCGGGAGCCGCCTGCTCTTGATTTCACAAAACTCCGTTATCCTACGGGAAATAGGAAACCGGTTCGTCATATTCAGGCGGACGGGTCAAAGCAAACGTTCACAGATGCTCGGCACCTGCTAGAGCAGAAGAAGAGTGACCGATTATCAGAGTCGGCTTCTACTTCAAATCTTCAGGACAGTTTGCGAAATGCCTCGATGAGGCATACTCAGTCGTACCATGAGAGTCAGTTCAGGCGGCACCTCCCGTCAGTCCGGCTTTCATAGTGCCCAGGCGGTACCAAACTTACCATTTGTGCCGCAACAACAGTATTTTATGCAGCCACCTCCATTTGGTGGACCTGCAGCAAAAAACGTCCAACCTATGGACTGGCAGCTACGGCTGCTTAGACTTGGTGAACAGCCGTCGGCCTTCTCCAAGGAAATTACTGAAGCCGCTCAGCCGGCCAAAGTAAAAAATGTTCTAGTAGGCGCCTATGACGGCACTACTAACCCAGAAGACCATCTGATGGCATTCACCAACCTGATGTACCTTCAAGGGTTAGATGATCCCACTTGGTGCAAGTGTTTCCCAGCGACTCTCAAGGGAATTGCACAGCAATGGTTCGGCAACCTGCCGACTGGTTGTGTAAACAACTTCAGGACGCTTGCTTACTTATTTGCCTCAAACTTTGCTATGAACATCCCTGCGAAGAAAACGACCCTTGATTTGGGAACAATTCAGCAGGGCGAGAAGGAGGGGCTTCGTTCTTACATCAGGCGGTTCAACCTGATGAGAATACAGATTCAAGGGTTACCGGATGAGGTAGCTTATACTGACTTTTTTAGAGGTCTCAAAGACGGGTCTACCTTTAAATTTGATTTAGTTCGAAAAAGGGTGGCGACTCTTCAAGAGGCCTTGATTGAAGCAGAAGCCTATATACAGGCGACTGATCTGTGTACGATAAAACAGTCGGACGGGAAGAGGTTCGACAAAAGAGAGGGACGAACTGAAAACAGTCGTCCAACAAAGATGAGAAAAGAAAAGAGGTCTGGGCGGCTGATTCCTCTAAACAGCCGGCCCAGAAAAAGAAAAAAGAATTCAAACCATACTCCCCAAAGTATGTGTTTAACAAGGATAACCAGTTTATCCTAAAAGAAATAAAGGGACGGCTCTCAATTGAGAAGCCGCTCCCCATGAAGGGTTCTGCGAGCAACCGGAACCAAGACAAAATCTGTGCTTATCATGATGACGTTGGTCATCACACCAATGACTGCATCAGTCTCATGCGGTACCTAGACCGCTTGGCTGATCAAGGTGATCTTGACACTTATGTCAAGAAATCTACGGGGAATACTTCCTCAAAAAAGCAGTCGGCCAAAAAGAATCAACAGGCCGACAGTTCCGATACAGATGATGCAGTCGTCTACACCATTGCAGGCGGCTTCTCAGGAGGCGGCCCCACTATTAGGGGCAACAAAGATAATATAAGGCGGTTAGATGTAAATTCCGTTCACCAAGAACAGCCGTCCAAATATACATTTCCTGAGATTGTCATCACCGAAGAGGATCTAGGAGGAATAAGGGGGCCGCATGACGACCCTCTCGTTATTGAATGTAAAAGTGGCCAACCAGAGAGTTGGCCGAATCCTCATAGATACCGGGAGTTCCTCAGATCTCATCAGCAGCAAATGTCTGTCAAAACTGAAATATCAGACGGACTACATACATCCGGCCTCCCACCCTTTAATAGGGTTTGGAGGAGGAGTCGTCCACCCACTGGGACGAGTAGATCTACCCATTCGCCTGGGCGAAAAAGGGGAAGGACGACACATGTAGTCCGGTTCCTAGTAGTAGAGGAACTCTCGGCCTACAACATGATTCTGGGTCGACCAACCCTGAATAATTCCAAGGCTGTTATAAATCCCGTCACTTATGCTGCTTAAGTTTGAAAGGGATAATGAAACAGTCGGCTCTTTAAGGGGAGATCAGAGGATGGCCCGAGAGTGCTATCTCTCGGATGTCAAGCCCACTGTTATGGCCACCGGGTCAAGTGGAGAAAAAACAGACCTTGACAACGTCAAGGAGAGTGCGCCTGTTCAAGAAACAGGCGACAAAAAGAGAAAGGCACCCCAGACAGAGTCCGCAAGAAAAGCAAGAAAATAGCAATCATTGGCAGAGGACCGGCCGGATGAGTTCCGACCTCAGCCGGCTGGTGAGCATGCGGACCTGATATTAGACGACTCCCGTCCTGACCGAACAGTCAAAGTTGGGACGACTGCTCTGAGAAACCTTGGTGATGACTTTCACAACCTGTTGAAAGAATACAAGGACATCTTTGCATTTGAAGTCCATGAAATGCCAGGCATTAGTCCTGATCTGGCAGTACATAAACTCGCTGTGGATCCGAAAAAGAAGCCGGTACGGCAAAAGAAGCGGAACCATGGTGAAGAAAGAAGTCAGGCGAGCAGCCGCCGAAGTCAAAAAATTACTTGATGCAGGGTTCATTCGGCAATGTTACTTCCCAGATTGGGTTGCAAATGTGGTGCTTGTTAAAAAGCCGAATGGCACCTGGCGAATGTGTGTAGACTACACAGACTTGAACAAGGCGTGCCCCAAAGACAGTTACCCTCTGCCTAAAATTGATAATCTGGTCGACTCAACAGCCGGCCATGCCTTGATGAGTTTTATGGACGCTTATTCCGGTTTCCATCAAATTCCTTTATGGAAGAAGGATCAGGAGAAGACGGCCTTCGTCACTGATCAGGGATTATACTGTTACACGATCATGCCGTTTGGTCTTAAGAATGCCCGGCTACCTTCCAACGAATGATAAACACAGTGTTCTTTGATCAGATTGGGAGAAACGTCGAGGCATATATTGATGATATGATTGTCAAGACTAAACTTCAGAAAGATTATCTGACGGACCTCCGAGAAACTTTCGCCACACTCAGGCGGCACCATGTCATGCTCAATCCCAAGAAATGTGTATTTGGAGTTGAGTCTGGGAAATTTCTCGGATTCCTTATCAATCAGAGAGGAATAGAGGCGAACCCTGAGAAGGTACAGGCGGTCATTGACATGCAGTCGCCTCGTACCGTCCGAGAGGTTCAGAAGTTAACAGGTTGTCTGGCGGCCTTGGGGAGATTCCTAAGCCGATCAGGCGACAAATGCCTATACTTTTTCCAGGCAATTAAGAAAAAGGCAAGGTTTGAATGGGGGCCGGATGCTGAGGCCGCCTTCCAGAAATTAAAGGTTCACTTGCATTCCTTGCCGAGGCTGGTCAGCCCTTTGCCCAAAGAAAATCTCTACATGTACCTGGCCGTCTCTGATCATGCGTTAAGCGCTGTGCTCCTTGCTGAAAGGGACGGCTGTCAACTCCCGGTCTACTTTGTCAGTCACGTACTGAAAAATGCCGAGTTGAGGTATCCCCTAGTGGAGAAATTTGGTCTTGCACTCTTCATGGCTGTTAAAAAATTGAAGCCCTACTTTTTGGCACATGCAGTCGTCGTGTATACAGACCAACCTATCAAGCGGCCGCTGACCATCATGGAGTCGTCAGGCCGAATGATCAAATGGGCCATAGAAATACAGAGCCTCGAAGTTACTTTCGAGCCTAGAAAAGCAGTGAAGGGGCAAGCCTTTGCTGACTTTATTGTAGAGATGACTCGTCCTCCTGACTCTCAAGTTCCAGACCAAGTCTGGAAGGTATATGTGGACGGAAGCTCTACTTCAAACGGTTGTGGAGCAGGCGTCGTATGTCAATCTCCAGAGGGCGACAGGTTCGAGTATACTCTACGCTTCAGTTTTCAGGCTTCAAACAATGAGGCAGAATATGAAGCTTTACTAGCCGGGATCCGCATGTGCAAGGCGGCAGGGGCAAGAAAAATAGACGCCTGTTCTGATTCACAATTGATAGTGAGTCAGTACAATGGCGAATACGAAGCAACTCATCCGGCCATGATCAAGTACTTACAGGCGGTCCGACAAGCAGTCGGCTCCCTTGAGGATTTCCATCTGATCCAAGTGCCGAGATCAGAAAACAACCAGGCAGATGCACTTTCGAAATTAGCATCATCCGCCTCCTCCGATACTCCTCGAACTGTTTTTTGGGAAGTAATGGAGAAGAGAAGCATCGAGGAAAACCCTATTGGAATCCTAGACAGAAGCTCAACCTGGATGGATTCAATCAGGGCATATCTGACAAACGGTACACTGCCGGATGATCCTCAACAGGCGGCAGCACTGAAAAAACGAGCCTCCTGTTTTGAAATGATACAGGGAGAACTTCACAAGAGGGGGTACCTTCAACCCTTCTTAAAGTGTGTTACTCCTGAAAAGGGACGAGAGATACTAGATGATCTTCACTCTGGTTTCTGTGCTTTCCCATATAGGTGGTAGGATGCTTGCTCAAAGGGCAAGGCGGCAGGGCTACTTTTGGCCTACTTTGGAAACGGATGCAATGGAGATGGTGAAAAAATGTGACAAGTGCAAAGGTTTGGCAAATTAATTCACCGTCCGGCTACTGACCTCACTACCATTCACAGCCCTCTACCGTTTGCTAAGTGGGGCATGGACATTCTGGGTCCATATACGCCTGCTACAGGCGGCAGAAGGTATATACTTGTTGCCGTTGACTACTTCACTAAATGGGTAGAGGCGGAGGCTGTAAAGGGAATCAAGACGAAAGATGTAATTTCATTCATTTGGAAAAACGTCATCACTCGGTTCGGGGTTCCCATGTCTATGGTTTTTGATAATGGTCCCCAATTTGAGACGCCTGTTCTCAAAAGCTGGTTGGGAGACCAAGGAATTGCACATTACTTCGCATCTGTCGGCCGTCCCCAAGCAAACGGCCAGGTAGAAGCCTTTAATAAAATCATCTCAGACGGTCTCAAGAAAAAGATTGAACGAGCAGGCGGCCTATGGGCAGATGAACTACCACATGTTCTCTGGGCCATTAGGACGACTGAAAAAGGGGCGACTGGAGAAACTCCATTCCTCCTAACTTATGGTGCAGAAGCTGTTCTTCCAATAGAACACTACGAGCCGACTCTTCGAGTAATGCTATATGACGAAGAGGCAAACTGGGAAGCTATGCGCCTGGCATTAGACTCACTTCCTGAAAAGAGGGGCAATGCTGTTTTGCGCCATGAGATCTATCGCCTGAGAATGACTAGATCATACAACAAAAAAGTACACAGGCGTCCACTCAAAGTAGGGACTTTGTACTTAGAAAAATGGAAGCAGTTGGTAGGGCTAATGAGTCTGGCAAACTAACTCCCAACTGGGAAGGACCCTACCGAATCTATGCGGAAGTCAGGGACGGTACCTACCGTCTGGAAACACCAGACGGACAACCGTTGCCTCGAACTTGGAATGTAGATAACCTTAAAAAAATATTTCTTCTGAAAGATGTAAAGTAAAGAGCTACTTAATAAAGTTTGCACTTACTATTCAATTTTTGTATTACGAGGGGCATGCCGTCTGTACCTTTACAGTCGGCTACTCTCCATTGAGTCTTTTAACTCAATCATCAGAGGGGCATGCCGTCTGTTCCTTTACAGTCGGCTACTCTCCATTGAGTTTTTCACTATCTTCAGAGGGGCATGCCGTCTGTACCTTTACAGTCGGCTACTCTCCATTGAGTATTTTACTCACAATACTTAGCTAAAAAGATTAGGGCCTGGCCGACCCTGTGCCTAACAGGCGGCTACCCTTCTTTTACTTAGCACCTACGTTCACCAAGAACTTACCAAGGCCACCGGCCGAATGATCAGACCAGGCGCCAAGCCAACTGATCAAATCTACAAAACTAATTCGACCTGTCCCAACATCATAGCAGGCGTCCGACGGCATCCCTCCGGATGAAATTCGTCGCAGAGAGCAGCTCCCTTTTGGGTGGAACATTGTCTATAAACTAATTACACGGCACCTATACGACTGTCCCCAAGGACAACCACGTAGCCGTTTTTTGAGACAAGGATAACTCTATCACTAACCAAATCAGTGGTAGCAGTTGACATCTGAGTCAGATAACCGCCTGTATTACTTGGGATAGATGCAGGGGGTACCTATTTAGTTAATAGCCAACAAACATTGGCGAATCAAGGGGTCTAGCCGGCCTATGCCGCCTGGTATCTCTACTTCTCAAACAAAATTGACGGCGACTGAGTAACTCCAACGTTAACTCATAGTCACTCCTTCAAATTTGGTATGGAATCTAAAAGTTTGAGTCGTCCGCCTGTTTTAAACAAACAAGGGCACTCGAACCCCTATTTGTCCTAAGTAACCTATTGAGTTAATAGCCAACAAACATTGGCAAATCAAGGGGTCTAGCCGGCCTACGCCGTTCTGGTATCTCTACTACTCAATCTAAATTGCGACAAAGACTAAGTAACTCCTAAGTTAATAGTCACTCAAACTTAGTATGGAGCCTAAAAAGGTATGAGTCGTCCACTTGTTTCTAATAAACAAAGGCTCTCAACCAATACTCTTTGCTAGGTTAACAAATTACGAGTTAAAAGCCAACATTGGCAATAAAGGGAAACAAACCGGTACCCGCCGCTTGTTTTCCTACTTAATTCCTTGGCGACTAGGTAATTCTATTTACTTGGTCAGACAAATTGAATAAAGAGTTCGAATACCGATTGATTAAATGGCCGACTGATCATCTATCCTGGAAACAGACAACCAGTCGTCCAGGGGCATAGGCGGCATACTTACTATTTGTACCTGTCTTAACGTTCGGCCATACACAACAGTCGGTCTAGTGAACAAATTAAAAATACTTAGACAAATTTGAACCAAAACAAAAATTTGATTAAAAATGAGCCGGCCATTAAAGACCAGCAGAATATTCAAAACCCCGGCCCCCTGGCCGGGTAATTACAAAGCAAACGGCACGCAGGCCGTGAAAAGAAAAAAAATACTTAAAGCTTAAGAAGGGCAGTTCAGTATCAGCAGCTGCCGCCTGGTCAGCACTCTTCTTGCTGGACTCGGCCTTAGCTGCACCCTCTTTTGATGCTTACCCCAAGTGGCACAAGCGCCACAACCGGCTCTTCCTCCTCCAACGCACCGTCCAACGCCTCTTCTTCAGCAGCCGCCAGGATCTGTTGATTATATATTTCCGAACACTGGCGGTACGTTCTTTCCCATGAGGCAAAGTCGGCACTGGGGAACAGTCGTTCCCAGTCATGCGCTGGATTTGAGCGGAGTCTTCCACCATCTCCCGGACGAGCTCTTGTTCTCTTGCTCGGCCTTATCCGAGAGCTCTTGGGTAAGACTCTTCTCTTGGTTCACCAGGCGTTCTTTTACGTTGGCCAAAGATTTCTCCATGGCTTCGTAAGAGTGCATTTTTTGGCGAAAGAGGTTTAAGCTCGGCCTTAAGGTTGGTGACGGTCCCCTCCAGCTCGTCAACCTTCTTTTGGGCCGCCTCTAACTGAGCCCGAACAGCGGCGGTAGCCTGCGCCTGATAATAAAGAAGATCAATGGTCAGTACTTCATTTGGGCAATTTGAAACATTGCCTTATCACAGCTGGAGGCGGCCATAGCCTTTGCGGCCTTTACCTCTTTGTTTTTCCGATCAATCGGCTTGCGAAGGCTGTTGACTCGGAGCAGGGCCTAAGGACAAAGAAAAACAGGCGTCAGTTTCCAATCAAAAAAGTTAACAGGCGTCCTGGAACTCAAAAGCTCAAAAATATGCTAAGTGTACCTCAGCTAGGACCCCTGAAATCCCATCAAGGTCAAGGGTGCCGGCACCCCTGACCGCCTCCCTGTCAGATGGAGGAACTACTTTAACCATAGACTTGGCTACCTCAACCAAGTCAAGTCCCTGGGGCCGGCTGCATTAAGTGAAAGGAAAACACAAGTTAGACCTAGTCAAGAAGGAAGCAAGGGTGAGTTTTTACAAGTAAGTGTCCATACATCTAGGCGGCCCCGCCTGGGTTTTTGAAGAAGTGGCCGGCTGCTTCTCAGCCGCCACTGTTTTCCTGGAAGACCCAGGAGAGCTTGCAACAGTCGTCCTCCGGGCCTTGGGGTCCGGCTGTTGCGAGGAAGAAGCCCTTGGAGTACCAGACTGAAAACAAAAAAGAGTTAGTATATGCATAAGACAACTAAAAGAGGAAGAGTTTTCGAAGCTAACCAAGGGTGCCTCCTTGTTGGGGGAGTCGGCATACGACTGCTTCATTAGCGAGACCCGCAACATGGCCGCCGCAGTCTTAGATGCTGATATTTTACTCATGGCGTCAGCTGCAAGAAATCAGCAACAAAGTTAGTAAAAATCCCAAGTAAACAAGGCGTGAAAAAACAGAGTATTCGTCAGGCCGGCTACCTCTAGAGCACCGACTGCTGAGGCCACAGGCGGCCAAAAAGTACTCGTCATAGAGCCACTTGAAGCTCGGGACGCAGTTTAGGGGTACTTGCTCTCGTACCCCTGAAGTAGAGTTCACCCTAGTCTCTACTTTGAAGAGTCCTTTGTCTAGGATCTCTCTTTTAGCCTTTGGGGGAACAGGCGGCATGCTGCGGCCGCCTGCGAGAAGAGGCGGATCCCTATTCCACTTGTTAAAGCGTTTGTTCAGCTCCGTGTCTGAACCCTCGATAATAAGGAAGGTATTCCGCCAATCCTTCCATTTGTTTGCCTTACCTCTCGTCATGAGGTAACCCCTATGGCTTGTTAATTGATACCAGCCGGTACCTCCCGACTTAGGGGTCCGGCTGAGATAGTTCATGTGGGCGAAAGCCTCAAAGCTTGGCTCCACCCCGTTCAATTCGCACCCGGCCACATAGCCGAGTACGTTTACCCAAGAGTTGGGGGCTAACTGCCATAACCCCAGATCATACCCATCTAAAATCCGCTGAACAGCCGGATGTAATGGGAAGCGCAGTCCAGCTTTGATGGCCGCCACATAGCAGCCAAAGCAGCCGTCACCATAGCTGGTACCAGCCGGCCAGACGACAGTGTCTTCTGGATCCGGCACGAACAGTAAAAATTCCGGGCCCATTTTGGGTTAGCAATAAAGCTCGCCACGTTGTCTTGCATGGTTGCAATCCGGCCCCGGGTACCTGCAGTAGTAGGGGCATTTTCCTCTCTGTAAGAGGCGGACGGCTCTGCCCAATTATCCCCCTTCTCAACTGCATGAGAACGTCTCGCCTCTTGTAGGCGGCTATGTTTTCTTCTGAGCCAGGAGAACTGTGGCCAGAAGAGCTGGATTCGGACTCGTCCCCTGACGAGTCCGAAGAGGACGACTCCTCCCCTCTCCTAGA
>NW_018744671.1:0-19846 GCF_001683475.1 Chenopodium quinoa
TTTGAATGTGTTTGACTTTCATTTGATTTAAAAGGCTTTGTTTGAATGTGTTTGACTTCATGATTTACTTTTTGTTTTTGACTTCATTTGATTCAATTAGTTTTGTAAAATGTATTTTACTTTTATTTGATTTTATTAGCTTTGTTTGAATTTATTTGACTCTCATTTGATTCAAATAGCTTTGTTTGAATGTGTTTTGAATTTCATTTGATTCAATTAGCTTTGTAGAATGTATTTGACTTTCATTTGATTAAAATAGCTTTATTTGAATGTGTTTGACTATTTGATGTGGATTTAAACCCCTTAACTTAATAAAGAATCTAAAATCACACAAGTAACACAAGCCCTTCGAATTTCCTAAGAAAATCGAACAACTTAAGAATAACGAACCGGATATGACTTTGAAAACGACCACTCCTGGAACGAATTCAACGCCTCTCAAATTACCTAGACCACTCCCGGAACTAAGTACTTTGATGAACAAAACTTAGACTACTCCTACAACTAAGAATTGAACGTTCTAATTATCAAAACAACTCCTTGAATTGAAAACTAGCAAAAGAATTTGTAAGCAATTAAGCAAAACAAACAATTAACTTGAATTTTAATGATTTTCGAATGTTATTGAAAAATCACGAAAATTACATTATTTATAGACTAAAACTAACTATTCCTAAGTCTATTCAAACTAGAAAAAACCCTAGCCTTGATCCCAAAGTATCCTAGATAGAATAGGAAAACCAATTCTAATGGAACTAGGAAACTAGTAATAAGACTAGTTCTAATTAACCTAAAACTTCTTAAAACAATTCCTAATTGACTTAGAAATTATTTTAAAATAAAATAACAGAAATTAAGAAGAATTCCTAATTGCTTAAACCAAGAAAAACCCTTTCAAGTGAAAGGTAAAAACTTGCAAGCAAAAACTCTAGAAAAAACTAAGTAAAGAAAATCATGCTTTTCGTTCTGTCGCCGAAACTCTTTGCACGCGCCACCAAGGTGGTGCACGCGCCTGACCAATGTCAAGGTGGGTCCAAGGCGGAGCTAGAAAGTCGGCGCGTGGGCCAGGAGTCGGCGCGTGGCAGCTTGTGTGCTCGTCGGAAGTGAACTTCGCAATTTCTTCTTCTTTGTAATTCGTGCTTGTTTCTTTCCAATTTAAGCTATTGGATCTTTCCTTGTTTATTATCTTGTTTATTTTCTTGTTTGTGCAGCCATAATGAAGCTATTTGGACCTTCTACAAGTGTCTTGGACCCTTCAAAAGAATTATCCTCTTGATTCACATCACTTTCATTTGATTCAATTAGCTTTGTAGAACGTATTTGACTTTCATTTGATTCGAAATCTTTGTTTGAATGTGTTTGACTTTAATTTGATTCAATTAGCTTTGTTTGAATGTGTTTGACTTTAATTTAATTCAATTAGCTTTTTAGAATGTATTAGACTTTTATTTGATTTAATTAGCTTTGTTTGAATGTATTTGACTCTCATTTGATACAAATAGCTTTGTTTGAATGTGCTTGACTTTCATTTGAATCAATTAGCTTAGTTTGAATGTGTTTGACTTTCATTTGATTCAATTAGCTTTGTTGAATGTATTTGACTTTTATTTGATTCAATTAGCTTTGTTTGAATGTGTTTGACTTTCATTTGATTCAATTAGCTTTGTAGAATGTATTTAACTTTCATTTGATTCAATTAGCTTTGTAGAATGCATTTGACTTTTATTTGATTTAATTAGCTTTGTTTGAATGTATTTGACTCTCATTTGCTTCAAATAGCTTTGTTTGAATGTGTTTGACTTTCATTTGATTCAATTAGCTTTGTTTGAATGTGTTTGACTTTCATTTGATTCAATTAGCTTTGTAGAATGTATTTAACTTTCATTTGATTCAATTAGCTTTGTAGAATGCATTTGACTTTTATTTGATTTAATTAGCTTTGTTTGAATGTATTTGACTCTCATTTGCTTCAAATAGCTTTGTTTGAATGTGTTTGACTTTCATTTGATTCAATTAGCTTTGTAGAATGTATTTTACTTTTATTTGATTTAATTAGCTTTGTTTGAATTTATTTGACTCTCATTTGATTCAAATAGCTTTGTTTGAATGTGTTTGACTTTCATTTGATTCAATTAGCTTTGTAGAATGTATTTGACTTTCATTTGATTTAAATAGCTTTATTTGAATGTATTTGACTTTCATTTGATTCAATTAGCTTTGTAGAATGTATTTGACTTTCATTTGATTCGAAATCTTTGTTTGAATGTGTTTTGACTTTCATTTGATTCAATTAGCTTTGTTTGAATGTGTTTGACTTTAATTTAATTCAATTAGCTTTGTAGAATGTATTAGACTTTTATTTGATTTAATTAGCTTTGTTTGAATGTATTTGACTCTCATTTAATTCAAATAGCTTTGTTTGAATGTGCTTGACTTTCATTTGAATCAATTAGCTTTGTTTGAATGTGTTTGACTTTCATTTGATTCAATTAGCTTTGTTGAATGTGTTTGACTTTCATTTGATTCAATTAGCTTTGTAGAATGTATTTAACTTTCATTTTGATTCAATTAGCTTTGTAGAATGCATTTGACTTTTATTTGATTTAATTAGCTTTGTTTGAATGTATTTTGACTCTCATTTGCTTCAAATAGCTTTGTTTGAATGTGTTTCACTTTTATTTGATTCAATTAGCTTTGTAGAACGTATTTGACTTTTATTTAATTCAATTTGCTTTGTAGAATGCATTTCACTTTCATTTGATTTATATAGCTTTGTTTGAATGTGTTTGACTTTCATTTAAATTAAAAAGCTTTTTTTTGAACGTGTTTGACTTTCATTTGATTTAAAAGACTTTGTTTTGAATGTATTTGACTTTCATTTGATTTCATCAGCTTTGTAGAATGTATTTGACTTTCAATTGATTCAAATATCTTTGTTTGAATGTGTTTTGACTTTCATTTGATTCAATTAGCATTGTAGAATATATTTGACTTTCATTTGATTCAAATAGCTTTGTTTGAATGTGTTTGACTTTCATTTTGATTCAATTAGCTTTGTAAAATGTATTTGACTTTCATTTGAGTCAAATAACTTTGTTTGACTGTGTTTGACTTTCATTTAAATTAAAAAGCTTTTTTTGAATGTGTTTGACTTTCATTTGATTTAAAAGGCTTTGTTTGAATGTGTTTGACTTTCATTTGATTCAATTAGCTTTGTAGAATGTATTTTACTTTTATTTGATTTAATTAGCTTTGTTTGAATTTATTTGACTCTCATTTGATTCAAATAGCTTTGTTTTGAATGTGTTTGACTTTCATTTGATTCAATTAGCTTTGTAGAATGTATTTGACTTTCATTTGATTTAAATAGCTTTATTTGAATGTGTTTGACTTTCATTTGATTCAATTAGCTTTGTAGAATGTATTTGACTTTCATTTGATTCGAAATCTTTGTTTGAATGTGTTTGACTTTCATTTGATTCAATTAGCTTTGTTTGAATGTGTTGTACTTTAATTTAATTCAATTAGGTTTGTAGAATGTATTAGACTTTTATTTGATTTAATTAGCTTTGTTTGAATGTATTTGACTCTCATTTAATTCAAATAGCTTTGTTTGAATGTGCTTGACTTTCATTTGAATCAATTAGCTTTGTTTGAATGTGTTTGACTTTCATTTGATTCAATTAGCTTTGTTGAATGTGTTTGACTTTCATTTGATTCAATTAGCTTTGTAGAATGTATTTAACTTTCATTTGATTCAATTAGCTTTGTAGAATGCATTTGACTTTTATTTGATTTAATTAGCTTTGTTTGAATGTATTTGACTCTCATTTGCTTCAAATAGCTTTGTTTGAATGTGTTTCACTTTTATTTGATTCAATTAGCTTTGTAGAACGTATTTGACTTTTATTTAATTCAATTTGCTTTGTAGAATGCATTTCACTTTCATTTGATTTATATAGCTTTGTTTGAATGTGTTTGACTTTCATTTAAATTAAAAAGCTTTTTTTGAACGTGTTTGACTTTCATTTGATTTAAAAGACTTTGTTTGAATGTATTTGACTTTCATTTGATTTCATCAGCTTTGTAGAATGTATTTGACTTTCAATTGATTCAAATATCTTTGTTTGAATGTGTTTGACTTTCATTTGATTCAATTAGCATTGTAGAATATATTTGACTTTCATTTGATTCAAATAGCTTTGTTTGAATGTGTTTGACTTTCATTTGATTCAATTAGCTTTGTAAAATGTATTTGACTTTCATTTGAGTCAAATAACTTTGTTTGACTGTGTTTGACTTTCATTTAAATTAAAAAGCTTTTTTTGAATGTGTTTGACTTTCATTTGATTTAAAAGGCTTTGTTTGAATGTGTTTGACTTTCATTTGATTCAATTAGCTTTGTAGAATGTATTTTACTTTTATTTGATTTAATTAGCTTTGTTTGAATTTATTTGACTCTCATTTGATTCAAATAGCTTTGTTTGAATGTGTTTGACTTTCATTTGATTCAATTAGCTTTGTAGAATGTATTTGACTTTCATTTGATTTAAATAGCTTTATTTGAATGTGTTTGACTTTCATTTGATTCAATTAGCTTTGTAGAATGTATTTGACTTTCATTTTGATTCGAAATCTTTGTTTGAATGTGTTTTGACTTTCATTTGATTCAATTTAGCTTTGTTTGAATGTGTTTACTTTAATTTAATTCAATTAGGTTTGTAGAATGTATTAGACTTTTATTTGATTTAATTAGCTTTGTTTGAATGTATTTGACTCTTATTTGATTCAAATAGCTTTGTTTGAATGTGCTTATCTTTCATTTGATTCAATTAGCTTTGTTTGAATGTGTTTGACTTTCATTTGATTCAATTAGCTTTGTTGAATGTATTTGACTTTCATTTGATTCAATTAGCTTTGTTTGAATGTGTTTGACTTTCATTTGATTCAATTAGCTTTGTAGAATGTATCTGACTTTCATTTGATTCAATTAGCTTTGTAGAATGTATTTGACTTTTATTTGATTTAATTAGCTTTGTTTGAATGTATTTGACTCTCATTCGATTCAAATAGCTTTGTTTGAATGTGTTTCACTTTTATTTGATTCAATTAGCTTTGTAGAATGTATTTGACTTTCATTTGATTCAAATAGCTTTGTTTGAATGTGTTTGACTTTCATTTGATTCCATCAGCTTTGTAGAATGTATTTGACTTTCAATTGATTCAAATAGCTTTGTTTGAATGTGTTTGACTTTCATTTGATTCAATTAGCTTTGTAGAATGTATTTGACTTTCATTTGATTCAAATAGCTTTGTTTGAATGTGTTTGACTTTCATTTGATTCAATTAGCTTTGTAAAATGTATTTGACTTTCATTTGAGTCAAATAACTTTGTTTGACTGAGTTTGACTTTCATTTAAATTAAAAAGCTTTTTTTGAATGTGTTTGACTTTAATTTGATTTAAAAGGCTTTGTTTGAATGTGTTTGACTTTCATTTTATTCAATTAGCTTTGTAGAATGTATTTTACTTTTATTTGATTTAATTAGCTTTGTTTGAATTTATTTGACTCTCATTTGATTCAAATAGCTTTGTTTGAATGTGTTTGACTTTCATTTGATTCAATTAGCTTTGTAGAATGTATTTGACTTTCATTTGATTTAAATAGCTTTATTTGAATGTGTTTGACTTTCATTTGATTCAATTAGCTTTGTAGAATGTATTTGACTTTCATTTAATTCAAATAGCTTTGTTTGAATGTGTTTGACTTTCAATTGATTCAATTAGCTTTGTAGAATGTATTTGACTGTCATTTGATTCAAATAGCTTTGTTTCAATGTGTTTGAATTTCATTTAATTCAATTTGCTTTGTAGAATGCATTTCACTTTCATTTGGTTTATATAGCTTTGTTTGAATGTGTTTGACTTTCATTTAAATTAAAAAGCTTTTTTTTAATGTGTTTGACTTTCATTTGATTTAAAAGGCTTTGTTTGAATGTGTTTGACTTTCATTTGATTCAATTAGCTTTGTAGAATGTATTTTACTTTTATTTGATTTAATTAGCTTTGTTTGAATTTATTTGACTCTCATTTGATTCAAATAGCTTTGTTTGAATGTGTTTGACTTTCATTTGATTCAATTAGCTTTGTAGAATGTATTTGACTTTCATTTGATTTAAATAGCTTTATTTGAATGTATTTGACTTTCATTTGATTCAATTAGCTTTGTAGAATGTATTTGACTTTCATTTGATTCGAAATCTTTGTTTGAATGTGTTTGACTTTCATTTGATTCAATTAGCTTTGTTTGAATGTGTTTGACTTTAATTTAATTCAATTAGCTTTGTAGAATGTATTAGACTTTTATTTGATTTAATTAGCTTTGTTTGAATGTATTTGACTCTCATTTAATTCAAATAGCTTTGTTTGAATGTGCTTTGACTTTCATTTGAATCAATTAGCTTTGTTGAATGTGTTTGACTTTCATTTGATTCAATTAGCTTTGTAGAATGTATTTAACTTTCATTTGATTCAATTAGCTTTGTAGAATGCATTTGACTTTTATTTGATTTAATTAGCTTTGTTTGAATGTATTTGACTCTCATTTGCTTCAAATAGCTTTGTTTGAATGTGTTTCACTTTTATTTGATTCAATTAGCTTTGTAGAACGTATTTGACTTTTATTTAATTCAATTTGCTTTGTAGAATGCATTTCACTTTCATTTGATTTATATAGCTTTGTTTGAATGTGTTTGACTTTCATTTAAATTAAAAAGCTTTTTTTGAACGTGTTTGACTTTCATTTGATTTAAAAGACTTTGTTTGAATGTATTTGACTTTCATTTGATTTCATCAGCTTTGTAGAATGTATTTTACTTTCAATTGATTCAAATATCTTTGTTTGAATGTGTTTGACTTTCATTTGATTCAATTAGCATTGTAGAATATATTTGACTTTCATTTGATTCAAATAGCTTTGTTTGAATGTGTTTGACTTTCATTTGATTCAATTAGCTTTGTAAAATGTATTTGACTTTCATTTGAGTCAAATAACTTTGTTTGACTGTGTTTGACTTTCATTTAAATTAAAAAGCTTTTTTTGAATGTGTTTGACTTTCATTTGATTTAAAAGGCTTTGTTTGAATGTGTTTGACTTTCATTTGATTCAATTAGCTTTGTAGAATGTATTTTACTTTTATTTGATTTAATTAGCTTTGTTTGAATTTATTTGATTCTCATTTGATTGAAATAGCTTTGTTTGAATGTGTTTGACTTTCATTTGATTCAATTAGCTTTGTAGAATGTATTTGACTTTCATTTGATTTAAATAGCTTTATTTGAATGTGTTTGACTTTCATTTGATTCAATTAGCTTTGTAGAATGTATTTGACTTTCATTTGATTCGAAATCTTTGTTTGAATGTGTTTGACTTTCATTTGATTCAATTAGCTTTGTTTGAATGTGTTTGACTTTAATTTAATTCAATTAGGTTTATAGAATGTATTAGACTTTTATTTGATTTAATTAGCTTTGTTTGAATGTATTTGACTCTTATTTGATTCAAATAGCTTTGTTTGAATGTGCTTGACTTTCATTTGATTCAATTAGCTTTGTTTGAATGTGTTTGACTTTCATTTGATTCAATTAGCTTTGTTGAATGTATTTGACTTTCATTTGATTCAATTAGCTTTGTTTGAATGAGTTTGACTTTCATTTGATTCAATTAGCTTTGTAGAATGTATCTGACTTTCATTTGATTCAATTAGCTTTGTAGAATGTATTTGACTTTTATTTGATTTAATTAGCTTTGTTTGAATGTATTTGACTCTCATTCGATTCAAATAGCTTTGTTTGAATGTGTTTCACTTTTATTTGATTCAATTAGCTTTGTAGAATGTATATGACTTTCATTTGATTCAAATAGCTTTGTTTTGAATGTGTTTGACTTTCATTTGATTCCATCAGCTTTGTAGAATGTATTTGACTTTCAATTGATTCAAATAGCTTTGTTTGAATGTGTTTGACTTTCATTTGATTCAATTAGCTTTGTAGAATGTATTTGACTTTCATTTGATTCAAATAGCTTTGTTTGAATGTGTTTGACTTTCATTTGATTCAATTAGCTTTGTAAAATGTATTTGACTTTCATTTGAGTCAAATAACTTTGTTTGACTGTGTTTGACTTTCATTTAAATTAAAAAGCTTTTTTGAATGTGTTTGACTTTCATTTGATATAAAAGGCTTTGTTTGAATGTGTTTGACTTTCATTTGATTTAATTAGCTTTGTAGAATGTATTTTACTTTTATTTGATTTAATTAGCTTTGTTTGAATTTATTTGACTCTCATTTGATTCAAATAGCATTGTTTGAATGTGTTTGACTTTCATTTGATTCAATTAGCTTTGTAGAATGTATTTTACTTTTATTTGATTTAATTAGCTTTGTTTGAATTTATTTGACTCTCATTTGATTCAAATAGCTTTGTTTGAATGTGTTTGACTTTAATTTAATTCAATTAGCTTTGTAGAATGTATTAGACTTTTATTTGATTTAATTAGCTTTGTTTGAATGTATTTGACTCTTATTTGATTCAAATAGCTTTGTTTGAATGTGCTTGACTTTCATTTGATTCAATTAGCTTTGTTTGAATGTGTTTGACTTTCATTTGATTCAATTAGCTTTGTTGAATGTATTTGACTTTCATTTGATTCAATTAGCTTTGTTTGAATGAGTTTGACTTTCATTTGATTCAATTAGCTTTGTAGAATGTATCTGACTTTCATTTGATTCAATTAGCTTTGTAGAATGTATTTGACTTTTATTTGATTTAATTAGCTTTGTTTGAATGTATTTGACTCTCATTCGATTCAAATAGCTTTGTTTGAATGTGTTTCACTTTTATTTGATTCAATTAGCTTTGTAGAATGTATTTGACTTTCATTTGATTCAAATAGCTTTGTTTGAATGTGTTTGACTTTCATTTGATTCCATCAGCTTTGTAGAATGTATTTGACTTTCAATCGATTCAAATAGCTTTGTTTGAATGTGTTTGACTTTCATTTGATTCAATTAGCTTTGTAGAATGTATTTGACTTTCATTTGATTCAAATAACTTTGTTTGAATGTGTTTGACTTTCATTTGATTCAATTAGCTTTGTAAAATGTATTTGACTTTCATTTGAGTCAAATAACTTTGTTTGACTGTGTTTGACTTTCATTTAAATTAAAAAGCTTTTTTGAATGTGTTTGACTTTCATTTGATATAAAAGGCTTTGTTTGAATGTGTTTGACTTTCATTTGATTTAATTAGCTTTGTAGAATGTATTTTACTTTTATTTGATTTAATTAGCTTTGTTTGAATTTATTTGACTCTCATTTGATTCAAATAGCATTGTTTGAATGTGTTTGACTTTCATTTGATTCAATTAGCTTTGTAGAATGTATTTTACTTTTATTTGATTTAATTAGCTTTGTTTGAATTTATTTGACTCTCATTTGATTCAAATAGCTTTGTTTGAATGTGTTTGACTTTCATTTGATTCAATTAGCTTTGTAGAATGTATTTGACTTTCATTTGATTTAAATAGCTTTATTTGAATGTGTTTGACTTTCATTTGATTCAATTAGCTTTGTAGAATGTATTTGACTTTCATTTGATTCGAAATCTTTGTTTGAATGTGTTTGACTTTCAATTGATTCAAATAGCTTTGTTTGAATGTGTTAGACTTTCATTTGATTCAATTAGCTTTGTAGAATGTATTTGACTTTCATTTGATTCAAGTAGCTTTGTTTGAATGTGTTTGACTTTCATTTGATTCAATTAGCTTTGTAAAATGTATTTGACTTTCATTTGAGTCAAATAACTTTGTTTGACTGTGTTTGACTCTCATTTAAATTAAAAAGCTTTTTTGAATGTGTTTGACTTTCATTTGATATAAAAGGCTTTGTTTGAATGTGTTTGACTTTCATTTGATTTAATTAGCTTTGTAGAATGTATTTTACTTTTATTTGATTTAATTAGCTTTGTTTGAATTTATTTGACTCTCATTTGATTCAAATAGCTTTGTTTGAATGTGTTTGACTTTCATTTGATTCAATTAGCTTTGTAGAATGTATTTTACTTTTATTTGATTTAATTAGCTTTGTTTGAATTTATTTGACTCTCATTTGATTCAAATAGCTTTGTTTGAATGTGTTTGACTTTCATTTGATTCAATTAGCTTTGTAGAATTTATTTGACTTTCATTTGATTTAAATAGCTTTATTTGAATGTGTTTGACTTTCATTTGATTCAATTAGCTTTGTAGAATGTATTTGACTTTCATTTGATTCGAAATCTTTGTTTGAATGTGTTTGACTTTTATTTGATTCAATTAGCTTTGTTTGAATGTGTTTGACTTTAATTTAATTCAATTAGGTTTGTAGAATGTATTAGACTTTTATTTGATTTAATTAGCTTTGTTTGAATGTATTTGACTCTTATTTGATTCAAATAGCTTTGTTTGAATGTGCTTGACTTTCATTTGATTCAATTAGCTTTGTTTGAATGTGTTTGACTTTCATTTGATTCAATTAGCTTTGTTGAATGTATTTGACTTTCATTTGATTCAATTAGCTTTGTTTGAATGTGTTTGACTTTCATTTGATTCAATTAGCTTTGTAGAATGTATCTGACTTTCATTTGATTCAATTAGCTTTGTAGAATGTATTTGACTTTTATTTGATTTAATTAGCTTTGTTTGAATGTATTTGACTCTCATTCGATTCAAATAGCTTTGTTTGAATGTGTTTCACTTTTATTTGATTCAATTAGCTTTGTAGAATGTATTTGACTTTCATTTGATTCAAATAGCTTTGTTTGAATGTGTTTGACTTTCATTTGATTCCATCAGCTTTGTAGAATGTATTTGACTTTCAATTGATTCAAATAGCTTTGTTTGAATGTGTTTGACTTTCATTTGATTCAATTAGCTTTGTAGAATATATTTGACTTTCATTTGATTCAAATAGCTTTGTTTGAATGTGTTTCACTTTCATTTGATTCAATTAGCTTTGTAAAATGTATTTGACTTTCATTTGAGTTAAATAACTTTGTTTGACTGTGTTTGACATTCATTTAAATTAAAAAGCTTTTTTGAATGTGTTTGACTTTCATTTGATATAAAAGGCTTTGTTTGAATGTGTTTGACTTTCATTTGATTTAATTAGCTTTGTAGAATGTATTTTACTTTTATTTGATTTAATTAGCTTTGTTTGAATTTATTTGACTCTCATTTGATTCAAATAGCTTTGTTTGAATGTGTTTGACTTTCATTTGATTTAATTAGCTTTGTAGAATATATTGGACTTTCATTTGATTTAAATAGCTTTATTTGAATGTGTTTGACTTTCATTTGATTCAATTAGCTTTGTAGAATGTATTTGACTTTCATTTGATTCGAAATCTTTGTTTGAATGTGTTTGACCTTCATTTGATTCAATTAGCTTTGTTTAAATGTGTTTGACTTTAATTTAATTCAATTAGCTTTGTAGAATGTATTAGACTTTTATTTGATTTAATTAGCTTTGTTTGAATGTATTTGACTCTCATTTGATTCAAATAGCTTTGTTTGAATGTGCTTGACTTTCATTTGATTCAATTAGCTTTGTTTGAATGTGTTTTGACTTTCATTTGATTCCATTAGCTTTGTTGAATGTATTTGACTTTCATTTGATTCAATTAGCTTTGTTTGAATATGTTTGACTTTCATTTGATTCAATTAGCTTTGTAGAATGTATCTGACTTTCATTTGATTCAATTAGCTTTGTAGAATGTATTTTATTTTTATTTGATTTAATTAGCTTTGTTTGAATTTATTTGACTCTCATTTGATTCAAATAGCTTTGTTTGAATGTGTTTGACTTTCATTTAAATTAAAAAGCTTTTTTTTAATGTGTTTGACTTTCATTTGATTTAAAAGGCTTTGTTTGAATGTGTTTGACTTCCATTTGATTCAATTAGCTTTGTAGAATGTATTTTATTTTTATTTGATTTAATTAGCTTTGTTTGAATTTATTTGACTCTCATTTGATTCAAATAGCTTTGTTTGAATGTGTTTGACTTTCATTTGATTCAATTAGCTTTGTAGAATGTATTTGACTTTCATTTGATTTAAATAGCTTTATTTGAATGTGTTTGACTTTCATTTGATTCAATTAGCTTTGTAGAATGTATTTGACTTTCATTTGATTCGAAATCTTTGTTTGAATGTGTTTCACTTTCATTTGATTCAATTAGCTTTGTTTGAATGTGTTTGACTTTAATTTAATTCAATTAGCTTTGTAGAATGTATTAGACTTTTATTTGATTTAATTAGCTTTGTTTGAATGTATTTGACTCTTATTTGATTCAAATAGCTTTGTTTGAATGTGCTTGACTTTCATTTGATTCAATTAGCTTTGTTTGAATGTGTTTGACTTTCATTTGACTCAATTAGCTTTGTTGAATGTATTTTACTTTCATTTGATTCAAATAGCTTTGTTTGAATGTGTTTGACTTTCATTTGATTCAATTAGCTTTGTAGAATGTATCTGACTTTCATTTGATTCAATTAGCTTTGTAGAATGTATTTGACTTTTATTTGATTTAATTAGCTTTGTTTGAATGTATTTGACTCTCATTCGATTCAAATAGCTTTGTTTGAATGTGTTTCACTTTTATTTGATTCAATTAGCTTTGTAGAATGTATTTTACTTTCATTTGATTCAAATAGCTTTGTTTGAATGTGTTTGACTTTCATTTGATTCCATCAGCTTTGTAGAATGTATTTGACTTTCAATTGATTCAAATAGCTTTGTTTGAATGTGTTTGACTTTCATTTGATTCAATTAGCTTTGTAGAATATATTTGACTTTCATTTGATTCAAATAGCTTTGTTTGAATGTGTTTGACTTTCATTTGATTCAATTAGCTTTGTAAAATGTATTTGACTTTCATTTGAGTCAAATAACTTTGTTTGACTGTGTTTGACTTTCATTTAAATTAAAAAGCTTTTTTGAATGTGTTTAACTTTCATTTGATATAAAAGGCTTTGTTTGAAAGTGTTTGACTTTCATTTGATTTAATTAGCTTTGTAGAATGTATTTTACTTTTATTTGATTTAATTAGCTTTGTTTGAATTTACTTGATCTCATTTGATTCAAATAGCTTTGTTTGAATGTGTTTGACTTTCATTTGATTCAATTAGCTTTGTAGAATGTATTAGACTTTCATTTGATTTAAATAGCTTTATTTGAATGTGTTTGACTTTCATTTGATTCAATTAGCTTTGTAGAATGTATTTGACTTTCATTTGATTCGAAATCTTTGTTTGAATGTGTTTGACCTTCATTTGATTCAATTAGCTTTGTTTGAATGTGTTTGACTTTAATTTAATTCAATTAGCTTTGTAGAATGTATTAGACTTTTATTTGATTTAATTAGCTTTGTTTGAATGTATTTGACTCTCATTTGATTCAAATAGCTTTGTTTGAATGTGCTTGACTTTCATTTGATTCAATTAGCTTTGTTTGAATGTGTTTTGACTTTCATTTGATTCAATTAGCTTTGTTGAATGTATTTGACTTTCATTTGATTCAATTAGCTTTGTTTGAATATGTTTGACTTTCATTTGATTCAATTAGCTTTGTAGAATGTATCTGACTTTCATTTGATTCAATTAGCTTTGTAGATTGTATTTTATTTTTATTTGATTTAATTAGCTTTGTTTGAATTTATTTGACTCTCATTTGATTCAAATAGCTTTGTTTGAATGTGTTTGACTTTCATTTAAAATTAAAAAGCTTTTTTTTAATGTGTTTGACTTTCATTTGATTTAAAAGGCTTTGTTTGAATGTGTTTGACTTTCATTTGATTCAATTAGCTTTGTAGAATGTATTTTATTTTTATTTGATTTAATTAGCTTTGTTTGAATTTATTTGACTCTCATTTGATTCAAATAGCTTTGTTTGAATGTGTTTGACTTTCATTTGATTCAATTAGCTTTGTAGAATGTATTTGACTTTCATTTGATTTAAATAGCTTTATTTGAATGTGTTTGACTTTCATTTGATTCAATTAGCTTTGTAGAATGTATTTGACTTTCATTTGATTCGAAATCTTTGTTTGAATGTGTTTCACTTTCATTTGATTCAATTAGCTTTGTTTGAATGTGTTTGACATTAATTTAATTCAATTAGCTTTGTAGAATGTATTAGACTTTTATTTGATTCAATTAGCTTTGTTTGAATGTATTTGACTCTCATTTGATTCCAATAGCTTTGTTAGAATGTGTTTGATTTTCTTTTTATTCAAATAGGTTTGTTTGAATGTGTTTGACTTTCATTTGATTCAATTAGCTTTGTAGAATTGTATTAGACTTTTATTCGATTTAATTAGCTTTGTTTGAATGTATTTGACTCTCATTTGATTCCAATAGCTTTGTTTGAATGTGTTTGACTTTCATTTTATTCAAATAGCTTTGTTTGAATGTGTTTGACTTTCATTTGATTCAATTAGCTTTGTAGAATGTATTTGACTTTCATTTGATTCAATTAGCTTTGTTTGAATATGTTTGACTTTCATTTGATTCAATTAGCTTTGTAGAATGTATCTGACTTTCATTTGATTCAATACGCTTTGTTGAATGTTTTTGACTTTCAGTTAATTCAATTAGCTTTGTTTGAATGTGTTTGACTTTCATTTGATTCAATTAGCTTTGTAGAATGTATTTGACTTTTATTTGATTTAATTAGCTTTGTTTGAATGTATTTGACTCTCATTTGATTCAAATAGCTTTGTTTGAATGTGTTTCACTTTTATTTGATTCAATTAGCTTTGTAGAACGTATTTGACTTTCATTTGATTCAAATAGCTTTGTTTGAATGTGTTTGACTTTCATTTGATTCCATCAGCTTTGTAGAATGTATTTGACTTTCAATTGATTCAAATAGCTTTGTTTGAATGTGTTTGACTTTTATTTGATTCAATTAGCTTTGTAGAATGTATTTGACTTTCATTTTATTCAAATAGCTTTGTTTGAATGTGTTTGACTTTCATTTGATTCAATTAGCTTTGTAAAATGTATTTGACTTTCATTTGAGTCAAATAACTTTGTTTGACTGTGGTTGACTTTCATTTAAATTAAAAAGCTTTTTTAGAATGTGTTTGACTTTCATTTGATTTAAAAGGCTTTGTTTGAATGTGTTTGACTTTCATTTGATTCAATTAGCTTTGTAGAATGTTTTTTTATTTTTATTTGATTTAATTAGCTTTGTTTGAATTTATTTGACTCTCATTTGATTCAAATAGCTTTGTTTGAATGTGTTTGACTTTCATTTGATTCAATTAGCTTTGTAGAATGTATTTGACATTCATTTAATTAAAATACCTTTGTTTGAATGTGTTTGACTTTCATTTGATTTAAGTAGCTTTATTTGAATGTGTTTGACTTTCATTTGATTCAATTAGCTTTGTAGATTGTATTTGACTTTCATTTGATTCGAAATCTTTGTTTGAATGTGTTTGACTTTCATTTGATTCAATTAGCTTTGTTTGAATGTGTTTGACTTTCATTTAATTCAATTAGCTTTGTAGAATGTATTAGACTTTTATTTGATTTAATTAGCTTTGTTTGAATGTATTTGACTCTCATTTGATTCCAATAGCTTTGTTAGAATGTGTTTGACTTTCATTTTATTCAAATAGCTTTGTTTTGAATGTGTTTGACTTTCATTTGATTCAATTAGCTTTGTAGAATGTATTAGACTTTTATTTGATTTAATTAGCTTTGTTTGAATGTATTTGACTCTCATTTGATTCCAATAGCTTTGTTTGAATGTGTTTGACTTTTATTTGACTCAAATAGCTTTATTTTGATTGCGTTTGACTTTCATTTGATACAATTATCTTTGTAGAACGTATTTAAATTTCATTTGATTCAAATAGCTTTGTTTGAATGTGTTTGACTTTCATTTGATTCAATTAGCTTTGTAGAATGTATTTAACTTTCATTTTACTCAAATAACTTTGTTTGCCTGTGTTTGACTTTCATTTGTTTTTAATTTGCTTTGTAGAATGTATTTGACTTTCATTTTCTTCAAATAGCTTTGTTTGAATGTGTTTGACTTTCATTTGGTTCAATTAGCTTTGTAGAATGTATTTGACATTCATTTAATTTTAATAGATTTGTTTGAATGTGTTTGACTTTCATTTGATTCAAATAGCTTTGTAGAATGTATTTTACTTTTATTTGATTTAATTAGCTTTGTTTGAATTTATTTGACTCTCATTTGATTCAAATAGCTTTGTTTGAATGTGTTTTACTTTCATTTGATTCAATTAGCTTTGTAGAATGTTTTTTACTTTCATTTGATTTAAATAGCTTTATTTGAATGTGTTTGACTTTCATTTGATTCAATTAGCTTTGTAGAATGTATTTGACTTTCATTTGATTCGAAATCTTTGTTTGAATGTGTTTGACTTTCACTTGATTCAATTAGCTTTGTTTGAATGTGTTTGACTTTAATTTAATTCAATTAGCTTTGTAGAATGTATTAGACTTTTATTTGATTTAATTAGCTTTGTTTGAATGTATTTGACTCTCATTTGATTGAAATAGCTTTGTTTGAATGTGTTTGACTTTCATTTTATTCAAATAGCTTTGTTTGAATGTGTTTGACTTTCATTTGATTCAATTAGCTTTGTAGAATGTATTTGACTTTCATTTGATTCAATTAGCTTTGTTTGAATGTGTTTGACTTTCATTTGATTGAATTAGCTTTGTTGAATGTATTTGACTTTCATTCGATTCAATTAGCTTTGTTTGAATGTGTTTGACTTTCATTTGATTCAATGAGCTTTGTAGATTGTATTTGACTCTCATTTGATTCAAATAGCTTTGTTTGAATGCGTTTAACTTTCATTTGATTCAATTAGCATTGTAGAATACATTTCACTTTTATTTAATTTAAACAACTTTGTTTGAATGTGTTTGACTTTCATTTGACTCAAATAGCTTTATTTGATTGAGTTTGACTTTCATTTGATACAATTAGCTTTGTAGAACGTATTTAACTTTCATTTGATTCAAATAGCTTTGTTTGAATGTGTTTGACTTTCATTTCATTCAATTAGCTTTGTAGAATGTATTTAATTTTCATTTGACTCAAATAACTTTGTTTGACTGTGTTTGACTTTCATTTGTTTCAATTTGCTTTGTAGAATGTATTTGACTTTCATTTTATTCAAATAGCTTTGTTTGAATATGTTTGACTTTATTCAATTAGCTTTGTAGAATGTATTAAACTTTTATTTGATTTAATTAGCTTTGTTTGAATGTATTTGACTCTCATTTGATTCAAAATAGCTTTGTTTGAATGTGTTTGACTTTCATTTTATTCAAATAGCTTTGTTTGAATGTGTTTGACTTTTATTTGATTCAATTAGCTTTGTAGAATGTATTTGACTTTCATTTGATTCAATTAGCCTTTGTTTGAATGTGTTTGACGTTCATTTGATTCAATTAGCTTTGTAGAATGTATTTAACTCTCATTTGATTCAAATAGTTTTGTCTAAATGCGTTTAACTTTCATTTGATTCAATGAGCATTGTAGAATACATTTCACTTTCATTTAATTTAAACAACTTTGTTTGAATGTGTTTGACTTTCATTTGACTCAAATAGCTTTATTTGATTGCGTTTGACTTTCATTTACTACAATTAGCGTTGTAGAACGTATTTAAATTTGATTTGATTCAAATAGCTTTGTTTGAATGTGTTTGACTTTCATTTGATTCAATTAGCTTTGTAGAATGTATTTGACTTTCATTTGACTCAAATAACTTTGTTTGACTGTGTTTGACTTTCATTTGTTTCAATTTGCTTTGTAGAATGTATTTGACTTTCATTTTCTTCAAATAGCTTTGTTTGAGTGTGTTTGACTTTCATTTGGTTCAATTAGCTTTGTAGAATGTATTTGACATTCATTAAATATAAATAGATTTGTTTGAATGTGTTTGACTTTCATTTGATTAAATTAGCTTTGTAGAATGTATTTTACTTTTATTTGATTTAATTAGCTTTGTTTGAATTTATTTGACTCTCATTTGATTCGAAATCTTTGTTTGAATGTGTTTGACTTTCATTTGATTCAATTAGCTTTGTTTGAATGTGTTTGACTTTAATTTAATTTAATTAGCTTTGTAGAATGTATTAGACTTTTATTTGATTTAATTAGCTTTGTTTGAATGTATTTGACTCTCATTTGATTGAAATGCTTTGTTTGAATGTGTTTTGACTTTCATTTTATTTCAAATAGCTTTGTTTGAATGTGTTTTGACTTTCATTTGATTTCAATTAGCTTTGTAGAATGTTTTGACTTTCATTTGATTCAATTAGCTTTGTTGAATGTGTTTGACTTTCATTTGATTCAATTAGCTTTGTTGAATGTATTTGACTTTCATTTGATTCAATTAGCTTTGTTTCAATGTGTTTGACTTTCATTTGATTCAATTAGCTTTGTAGAATGTATTTGACTCTCATTTGATTTAAATAGCTTTGTTTGAATGCGTTTAACTTTCATTTGATTCAATTAGCATTGTAGAATACATTTCACTTTTATTTAATTTAAAACAACTTTGTTTGAATGTGTTTGACTTTCATTTGACTCAAATAGCTTTATTTGATTGAGTTTGACTTTCATTTGATACAATTAGCTTTGTAGAACGTATTTAACTTTCATTTGATTCAAATAGCTTTGTTTGAATGTGTTTGACTTTCATTTGATTCAATTAGCTTTGTAGAGTGTATTTGACTTTCATTTGACTCAAATAACTTTGTTTGACTGTGTTTGACTTTCATTTGTTTCAATTTGCTTTGTAGAATGTATTTGACTTTCATTTTATTCAAATAGCTTTGTTTGAATGTGTTTGACTTTAATTTAATTCAATTAGCTTTGTAGAATGTATTAGACTTTTATTTGATTTAATTAGCTTTGTTTGAATGTATTTGACTCTCATTTTGATACAATAGTTTTGTTTGAATGTGTTTGACTTTCATTTTATTCAAATAGCTTTTTTGAATGTGTTTGACTTTCATTTGATTCAATTAGCTTTGTAGAATGTATTTGACTTTCATTTGATTCAATTAGCTTTGTTTGAATGTGTTTGACGTTCATTTGATTCAATTGGCTTTGTAGAATGTATTTGACTCTCATTTGATTCAAATAGCTTTGTCTAAATGCGTTTAACTTTCATTTGATTCAATGAGCATTGTAGAATACATTTAACTTTCATTTAATTTAAACAACTTTGTTTGAATGTGTTTTGACTTTCATTTGACTCAAATAGCTTTATTTGATTGCGTTTGACTTTCATTTAATACAATTAGCGTTGTAGAACGTATTTAAATTTCATTTGATTCAAATAGCTTTGTTTGAATGTGTTTGACTTTCATTTGATTCAATTAGCTTTGTAGAATGTATTTGACTTTCATTTGACTCAAATAACTTTGTTTGAATGTGTTTGACTTTCATTTGTTTCAATTCGCTTTGTAGAATGTATTTGACTTTCATTTTCTTCAAATAGCTTTGTTTGAATGTGTTTGACTTTCATTTGGTTCAATTAGCTTTGTAGAATGTATTTGACATTCATTTAATTTAAATAAATTTGTTTGAATGTGTTTGACTTTCATTTAATTCAATTAGCTTTGTAGAATATATTTTACTTTTATTTGATTTAATTAGCTTTGTTTGAATTTATTTGACTCTCATTTGATTCAAATAGCTTTGTTTGAATGTGTTGACTTTCATTTGATTCAATTAGCTTTGTA
>NW_018744672.1:0-22144 GCF_001683475.1 Chenopodium quinoa
TTTGAATGTGTTTGACTTTCATTTGATTTAATTAGCTTTGTTGAATGTATTTGACTTTCATTTGCTTAAAATAGCTTTGGTTGAATGTGCTTGACTTTCATTGATTCAATTAGCTTTGTTTGAATGCGTTTAACTTTCATTTGATTCAATTAGCTTTGTAGAATGTATTTGACTTTCATTTGAGTCAAATAACTTTGTTTAACTGTGTTTGACTTTCATCTGTTTCAATTTTCTTTGTAGAATGTATTTGACTTTCATTTGCTTCAAATAGCTTTGTTTGAATGTGTTTTACTTTCATTTGATTCAATTAGCTTTGTAGAATGTATTTGACTTTCATTTTGATTCAAATAGCTTTGTTTGAATGTGTTTGACTTTTATTTGATTCAATTATCTTTGTAGAATGTATTTGACTTTCATTTGATACAAATAGCTTTATTTGAATGTGTTTGACTTTCATTTGATTCAATTAGCATTGTAGAATGTATTTGACTTCCATTTGATTTGAAATCTTTGTTTGAATGTGTTTGACTTTCATTTGATTCAATTAGCTTTGTTTTGAATGTGTTTGACTTTAATTTAATTCAATTAGCTTTGTAGAATTTCTTAAACTTTTATTTGATTTAATTAGCTTTGTTTGAATGTATTTACTCTCATTTGATTCAAATAGCTTTGTTTGAATGTGTTTGACTTTCATTTGATTCAAATAGCTTTGTTTGAATGTGTTTGACTTTCATTTGATTCAATTAGCTTTGTAGAATGTATTTGACTTTCATTTGATACAAATAGCTTAATTTGAATGTGTTTGACTTTCATTTGATTCAATTAGCATTGTAGAATGTATTTGACTTTCATTTGATTTGAAATCTTTGTTTGAATGTGTTTGACTTTCATTTGATTCAATTAGCTTTGTTTGAAATGTGTTTGACTTTAATTTGATTCAATTAGCTTTGTAGAATGTATTTTACATTTATTTGATTTAATTAGCTTTGTTTGAATTTATTTGACTCTCATTTGATTCAAATAGCTTTGTTTGAATGTGTTTGACTTTCATTTGATTCAAATAGCTTTGTTTGATGTGTTTGACTTTCATTTGATTCAATTAGCTTTGTTGAATGTATTTTGAATTTCATTTGATTCAAATAGCTTTGTTTGAATGCGTTCAATTTTCATTTGATTCAATTAGCTTTGTAGAATACATTTCACTTTCATTTAATTTTAAACAACTTTGTTTGAATGTGTTTTGACTTTCATTTGACTCAAATAGCTTTATTTGATTGCGTTTGACTTTCATTTGATTCGATTAGCTTTGTAGAATGTATTTGACTTTCATTTGATACAAATAGCTTTATTTGAATGTGTTTGACTTTCATTTGATTCAATTAGCATTGTAGAATGTATTTGACTTTCATTTGATTTGAAATCTTTGTTTGAATGTGTTTGACTTTCATTTGATTCAATTAGCTTTGTTTGAATGTGTTTGACTTTAATTTAATTCAATTAGCTTTGTAGAATGTCTTAAACTTTTATTTGATTTAATTAGCTTTGTTTGAATGTATTTGACTCTCATTTGATTCAAATAGCTTTGTTTGAATGTGTTTGACTTTCATTTGATTCAAATAGCTTTGTTTGAATGTGTTTGACTTTCATTTGATTCAATTAGCTTTGTTGAATGTATTTGAATTTCATTTGATTCAAATAGCTTTGTTTGAATGCGTTCAATTTTCATTTTGATTCAATTAACTTTGTAGAATACATTTCACTTTCATTTAATTTAAACAACTTTGTTTGAATGTGTTTGACTTTCATTTGACTCAAATAGCTTTATTTTGATTGCGTTTGACTTTCATTTGATACAATTAGCTTTGTAGAACGTATTTGACTTTCATTTGATTCAAATAGCTTTGTTTGAATGTGTTTGACTTTCATTTGATTCAATAAGCTTTGTAGAATGTATTTGACTTTCATTTGTGTCAAATAACTTTGTTTGACTGTGTTTGACTTTCATTTGTTTCAATTTTCTTTGTAGAATGTATTTGACTTTCATTTGCTTCAAATAGCTTTGTTTGAATGTGTTTTACTTTCATTTGATTCAATTAGCTTTGTAGAATGTATTTGACTTTCATTTGATTCTAATAGCTTTGTTTGAATGTGTTTTACTTTCATTTGATTCAATTAGCTTTGTAGAATGTATTTGACTTTCATTTGATTCTAATAGCTTTGTTTGAATGTGTTTGACTTTCATTTGATTCAATTAGCTTTGTAGAATGTATTTGACTTTCATTTGATACAAATAGCTTTATTTGAATGTGTTTGACTTTCATTTGATTCAATTAGCATTGTAGAATGTATTTGACTTTCATTTGATTTGAAATCTTTGTTTGAATGTGTTTGACTTTCATTTGATTCAATTAGCTTTGTTTGAATGTGTTTCACTTTATTTAATTCAATTAGCGTTGTATAATGTATTAGACTTTTATTTGATTTAATTAGCTTTGTTTGAATGTATTTGACTCTCATTTGATTCAAATAGCTTTGTTTAAATGTGTTTGACTTTCATTTGATTCAAATAGCTTTGTTTGAATGTGTTTGACTTTCATTTGATTTAATTAGCTTTGTTGAATGTATTTGACTTTCATTTCCTTAAAATAGCTTTGTTTGAATGTGCTTGACTTTCATTTGATTCAATTAGCTTTGTTTGAATATGTTTGACTTTCATTCGATTCAATTAGCTTTGTTGAATGTATTTGACTTTCATATGATTCAAATAGCTTTGTTTGAATGCGTTTAACTTTCATTTAATTCAATTAGCTTTGTAGAATACATTTCACTTTCATTTAATTTAAACAACGTTGTTTGAATGTGTTTGACTTTCATTTGACTCAAATAGCTTTATTTGATTGCGTTTGACTTTCATTTGATACAATTAGCTTTGTAGAACGTATTAGACTTTTATTTGATTTAATTAGATTTGTTTGAATGTATTTGACTCTCATTTGATTCAAATAGCTTTGTTTGAATGTGTTTGACTTTCATTTGATTCAATTAGCTTTGTAGAATGTATTTGACTTTCATTTGATTAAAATAGCTTTGTTTGAATGTGCTTGAATGTCATCTGATTCAATTAGCTTTGTTTGAATGTGTTTGACTTTCATTTGATTCAATTAGCTTTGAAAAATGTATTTGACTCTCATTTGATTCAAATAGCTTTGTTTGAATGCGTTTAACTTACTTTTGATTCCATCAGCTTTGTAGAATGTATTTGTCTTTCAATTGATTCAAATAGCTTTGTTTGAATGTGTTTGACATTCATTTGATTCAATTAGCTTTGTAGAATGTATTTGACTTTCATTTGATTCAAATAGCTTTGTTTGAATGTGTTTGACTTTCATTTGATTTAATTAGGTTTGTAGAACGTATTTGACTTTCATTTTCTTCAAATACCTTTGTTTGAATGTGTTTGACTTTCATTTGATTCAACTAGCTTTGTAGAATGTATTTGACATTCATTTAATTAAAATAGCTTTGTTTGAATGAGTTTGACTTTCATTTGATTAAATTAGCTTTGTTTGAATGTGTTTGACTTTCATTTGATTCGATTAGCTTTGTAGAATGTATTTTACTTTCATTTGATTCAAATAACTTTGTTTGACTGTGTTTGACTTTCATTTGTTTCAATTTTCTTTGTAGAATGTATTTGACTTTCATTTGCTTCAAATAGCTTTGTTTGAATGTGTTTGACTTTCATTTAATTCAATTAGCTTTGTAGAATGTATTTGACATTCATTTAATTAAAATAGCTTTGTTTGAATGTGTTTGACTTTCATTTGATTCAATTAGCTTTGTTTAAATGTGTTTGACTTTCATTTGATTCAATTAGCTTTGTAGAATGTATTTGATTGTCATTTGATTCAAATAGCTTTGTTTGAATGTGTTTGAATTTCATTTAATTCAATTTGCTTTGTAGAATGCATTTCACTTTCATTTGATTCAATTAGCTTTGTTTGAATGTGTTTGATTAATTTAATTCAATTAGCTTTGTAGAATGTATTAGACTTTTGTTTGATTTAATTCGCTTTGTTTGAATGTATTTGACTCTCATTTGATTCAAATAGCTTTGTTTGAATGTGTTTGACTTTCATTTGATTAAATTAGCTTTGTTTGAATGTGTTTGACTTTCATTTGATTCAATTACCTTTGTAGAATGTATTTGACTTTCATTTTCTTCAAATAGCTTTGTTTGAATGTGTTTGACTTTCATTTGATTCAATTAACTTTGTAGATGTATTTGACATTCATTTAATTAAAATAGCTTTGTTTGAATGTGTTTGACTTTCATTTGATTCAATTAGCTTTGTTGAATGTATTTGAATTTCATTTGATTCAAATAGCTTTGTTTGAATGCGTTCAATTTTCATTTGATTCAATTAGCTTTGTAGAATACATTTCACTTTCATTTAATTTAAACAACTTTGTTTGAATGTGTTTGACTTTCATTTGACTCAAATAGCTTTATTTGATTGCGTTTGACTTTCATTTGATACAGTTAGCTTTGTAAAACGTATTTTGACTTTCATTTGATTCAAATAGCTTTGTTTGAATGTGTTTGACTTTCATTTGATTCAATTAGCTTTGTAGAATGTCTTAAACTTTTATTTGATTTAATTAGCTTTGTTTGAATGTATTTGACTCTCATTTGATTCAAATAGCTTTGTTTGAATGTGTTTGACTTTAATTTAATTCAATTAGCTTTGTAGAATGTCTTAAACTTTTATTTGATTTAATTAGCTTTGTTTGAATGTATTTGACTCTCATTTGATTCAAATAGCTTTGTTTGAATGTGTTTGACTTTCATTTGATTCAAATAGCTTTGTTTGAATGTGTTTGACTTTCATTTGATTCAATTAGCTTTGTTGAATGTATTTGAATTTCATTTGATTCAAATAGCTTTGTTTGAATGCGTTCAATTTTCATTTGATTCAATTAACTTTGTAGAATACATTTCACTTTCATTTAATTTAAACAACTTTGTTTGAATGTGTTTGACTTTCATTTGACTCAAATAGCTTTATTTGATTGCGTTTGACTTTCATTTGATACAATTAGCTTTGTAGAACGTATTTGACTTTCATTTGATTCAAATAGCTTTGTTTGAATGTGTTTGACTTTCATTTGATTCAATAAGCTTTGTAGAATGTATTTGACTTTCATTTGTGTCAAATAACTTTGTTTGACTGTGTTTGACTTTCATTTGTTTCAATTTTCTTTGTAGAATGTATTTGACTTTCATTTGCTTCAAATAGCTTTGTTTGAATGTGTTTTACTTTCATTTGATTCAATTAGCTTTGTAGAATGTATTTGACTTTCATTTGATTCTAATAGCTTTGTTTGAATGTGTTTTACTTTCATTTGATTCAATTAGCTTTGTAGAATGTATTTGACTTTCATTTGATTCTAATAGCTTTGTTTGAATGTGTTTGACTTTCATTTGATTCAATTAGCTTTGTAGAATGTATTTGACTTTCATTTGATACAAATAGCTTTATTTGAATGTGTTTGACTTTCATTTGATTCAATTAGCATTGTAGAATGTATTTGACTTTCATTTGATTTGAAATCTTTGTTTGAATGTGTTTGACTTTCATTTGATTCAATTAGCTTTGTTTGAATGTGTTTCACTTTTATTTAATTCAATTAGCGTTGTATAATGTATTAGACTTTTATTTGATTTAATTAGCTTTGTTTGAATGTATTTGACTCTCATTTGATTCAAATAGCTTTGTTTAAATGTGTTTGACTTTCATTTGATTCAAATAGCTTTGTTTGAATGTGTTTGACTTTCATTTGATTTAATTAGCTTTGTTGAATGTATTTGACTTTCATTTCCTTAAAATAGCTTTGTTTGAATGTGCTTGACTTTCATTTGATTCAATTAGCTTTGTTTGAATATGTTTGACTTTCATTCGATTCAATTAGCTTTGTTGAATGTATTTGACTTTCATATGATTCAAATAGCTTTGTTTGAATGCGTTTAACTTTCATTTAATTCAATTAGCTTTGTAGAATACATTTCACTTTCATTTAATTTAAACAACGTTGTTTGAATGTGTTTGACTTTCATTTGACTCAAATAGCTTTATTTGATTGCGTTTGACTTTCATTTGATACAATTAGCTTTGTAGAACGTATTAGACTTTTATTTGATTTAATTAGATTTGTTTGAATGTATTTGACTCTCATTTGATTCAAATAGCTTTGTTTGAATGTGTTTGACTTTCATTTGATTCAATTAGCTTTGTAGAATGTATTTGACTTTCATTTGATTAAAATAGCTTTGTTTGAATGTGCTTGAATGTCATCTGATTCAATTAGCTTTGTTTGAATGTGTTTGACTTTCATTTGATTCAATTAGCTTTGAAAAATGTATTTGACTCTCATTTGATTCAAATAGCTTTGTTTGAATGCGTTTAACTTACTTTTGATTCCATCAGCTTTGTAGAATGTATTTGTCTTTCAATTGATTCAAATAGCTTTGTTTGAATGTGTTTGACATTCATTTGATTCAATTAGCTTTGTAGAATGTATTTGACTTTCATTTGATTCAAATAGCTTTGTTTGAATGTGTTTGACTTTCATTTGATTTAATTAGGTTTGTAGAACGTATTTGACTTTCATTTTCTTCAAATACCTTTGTTTGAATGTGTTTGACTTTCATTTGATTCAACTAGCTTTGTAGAATGTATTTGACATTCATTTAATTAAAATAGCTTTGTTTGAATGAGTTTGACTTTCATTTGATTAAATTAGCTTTGTTTGAATGTGTTTGACTTTCATTTGATTCGATTAGCTTTGTAGAATGTATTTTACTTTCATTTGATTCAAATAACTTTGTTTGACTGTGTTTGACTTTCATTTGTTTCAATTTTCTTTGTAGAATGTATTTGACTTTCATTTGCTTCAAATAGCTTTGTTTGAATGTGTTTGACTTTCATTTAATTCAATTAGCTTTGTAGAATGTATTTGACATTCATTTAATTAAAATAGCTTTGTTTGAATGTGTTTGACTTTCATTTGATTCAATTAGCTTTGTTTAAATGTGTTTGACTTTCATTTGATTCAATTAGCTTTGTAGAATGTATTTGATTGTCATTTGATTCAAATAGCTTTGTTTGAATGTGTTTGAATTTCATTTAATTCAATTTGCTTTGTAGAATGCATTTCACTTTCATTTGATTCAATTAGCTTTGTTTGAATGTGTTTGATTAATTTAATTCAATTAGCTTTGTAGAATGTATTAGACTTTTGTTTGATTTAATTCGCTTTGTTTGAATGTATTTGACTCTCATTTGATTCAAATAGCTTTGTTTGAATGTGTTTGACTTTCATTTGATTAAATTAGCTTTGTTTGAATGTGTTTGACTTTCATTTGATTCAATTACCTTTGTAGAATGTATTTGACTTTCATTTTCTTCAAATAGCTTTGTTTGAATGTGTTTGACTTTCATTTGATTCAATTAACTTTGTAGATGTATTTGACATTCATTTAATTAAAATAGCTTTGTTTGAATGTGTTTGACTTTCATTTGATTCAATTAGCTTTGTTGAATGTATTTGAATTTCATTTGATTCAAATAGCTTTGTTTGAATGCGTTCAATTTTCATTTGATTCAATTAGCTTTGTAGAATACATTTCACTTTCATTTAATTTAAACAACTTTGTTTGAATGTGTTTGACTTTCATTTGACTCAAATAGCTTTATTTGATTGCGTTTGACTTTCATTTGATACAGTTAGCTTTGTAAAACGTATTTGACTTTCATTTGATTCAAATAGCTTTGTTTGAATGTGTTTGACTTTCATTTGATTCAATTAGCTTTGTAGAATGTATTTGACTTTCATTTGAGTCAAATAACTTTGTTTGACTGTGTTTGACTTTCATTTGTTTCAATTTTCTTTGTAGAATGTATTTGACTTTCATTTGCTTCAAATAGCTTTGTTTGAATGTGTTTTACTTTCATTTGATTCAATTAGCTTTGTAGAATGTATTTGACTTTCATTTGATTCAAATAGCTTTGTTTGAATGTGTTTGACTTTCATTTGATTCAATTAGCTTTGTAGAATGTATTTGACTTTCATTTGATACAAATAGCTTAATTTGAATGTGTTTGACTTTCATTTGATTCAATTAGCATTGTAGAATGTATTTGACTTTCATTTGATTTGAAATCTTTGTTTGAATGTGTTTGACTTTCATTTGATTCAATTAGCTTTGTTTGAATGTGTTTGACTTTAATTTAATTCAATTAGCTTTGTAGAATGTCTTAAACTTTTATTTGATTTAATTAGCTTTGTTTGAATGTATTTGACTCTCATTTGATTCAAATAGCTTTGTTTGAATGTGTTAGACTTTCATTTGATTCAAATAGCTTTGTTTGAATGTGTTTGACTTTCATTTGATTCAATTAGCTTTGTTGAATGTATTTGAATTTCATTTGATTCAAATAGCTTTGTTTGAATGCGTTCAATTTTCATTTGATTCAATTAGCTTTGTAGAATACATTTCACTTTCATTTAATTTAAACAACTTTGTTTGAATGTGTTTGACTTTCATTTGACTCAAATAGCTTTATTTGATTGCGTTTGACTTTCATTTGATTCGATTAGCTTTGTAGAATGTATTTGACTTTCATTTGATACAAATAGCTTTATTTGAATGTGTTTGACTTTCATTTGATTCAATTAGCATTGTAAAATGTATTTGACTTTCATTTGATTTGAAATCTTTGTTTGAATGTGTTTGACTTTCATTTGATTCAATTAGCTTTGTTTGAATGTGTTTGACTTTAATTTAATTCAATGAGCTTTGTAGAATGTCTTAAACTTTTATTTGATTTAATTAGCTTTGTTTGAATGTATTTGACTCTCATTTGATTCAAATAGCTTTGTTTGAATGTGTTTGACTTTAATTTAATTCAATTAGCTTTGTAGAATGTCTTAAACTTTTATTTGATTCAAATAGCTTTGTTTGAATGTGTTTGACTTTCATTTGATTCAATTAGCTTTGTTGAATGTATTTGAATTTCATTTGATTCAAATAGCTTTGTTTGAATGCGTTCAATTTTCATTTGATTCAATTAACTTTGTAGAATACATTTCACTTTCATTTAATTTAAACAACTTTGTTTGAATGTGTTTGACTTTCATTTGACTCAAATAGCTTTATTTGATTGCGTTTGACTTTCATTTGATACAATTAGCTTTGTAGAACGTATTTGACTTTCATTTGATTCAAATAGCTTTGTTTGAATGTGTTTGACTTTCATTTGATTCAATAAGCTTTGTAGAATGTATTTGACTTTCATTTGTGTCAAATAACTTTGTTTGACTGTGTTTGACTTTCATTTGTTTCAATTTTCTTTGTAGAATGTATTTGACTTTCATTTGCTTCAAATAGCTTTGTTTGAATGTGTTTTACTTTCATTTGATTCAATTAGCTTTGTAGAATGTATTTGACTTTCATTTGATTCTAATAGCTTTGTTTGAATGTGTTTGACTTTCATTTGATTCAATTAGCTTTGTAGAATGTATTTGACTTTCATTTGATACAAATAGCTTTATTTGAATGTGTTTGACTTTCATTTGATTCAATTAGCATTGTAGAATGTATTTGACTTTCATTTGATTTGAAATCTTTGTTTGAATGTGTTTGACTTTCATTTGATTCAATTAGCTTTGTTTGAATGTGTTTCACTTTTATTTAATTCAATTAGCGTTGTAGAATGTATTAGACTTTTATTTGATTTAATTAGCTTTGTTTGAATGTATTTGACTCTCATTTGATTCAAATAGCTTTGTTTAAATGTGTTTGACTTTCATTTGATTCAAATAGCTTTGTTTGAATGTGTTTGACTTTCATTTGATTTAATTAGCTTTGTTGAATGTATTTGACTTTCATTTCCTTAAAATAGCTTTGTTTGAATGTGCTTGACTTTCATCTGATTCAATTAGCTTTGTTTGAATATGTTTGACTTTCATTCGATTCAATTAGCTTTGTTGAATGTATTTGACTTTCATATGATTCAAATAGCTTTGTTTGAATGCGTTTGACTTTCATTTAATTCAATTAGCTTTGTAGAATACATTTCACTTTCATTTAATTTAAACAACGTTGTTTGAATGTGTTTGACTTTCATTTGACTCAAATAGCTTTATTTGATTGCGTTTGACTTTCATTTGATACAATTAGCTTTGTAGAACGTATTAGACTTTTATTTGATTTAATTAGATTTGTTTGAATGTATTTGACTCTCATTTGATTCAAATAGCTTTGTTTGAATGTGTTTGACTTTCATTTGATTCAATTAGCTTTGTAGAATGTATTTGACTTTCATTTGATTAAAATAGCTTTGTTTGAATGTGCTTGAATGTCATCTGATTCAATTAGCTTTGTTTGAATGTGTTTGACTTTCATTTGATTCAATTAGCTTTGAAAAATGTATTTGACTCTCATTTGATTCAAATAGCTTTGTTTGAATGCGTTTAACTTACTTTTGATTCCATCAGCTTTGTAGAATGTATTTGACTTTCAATTGATTCAAATAGCTTTGTTTGAATGTGTTTGACATTCATTTGATTCAATTAGCTTTGTAGAATGTATTTGACTTTCATTTGATTCAAATAGCTTTGTTTGAATGTGTTTGACTTTCATTTGATTTAATTAGCTTTGTAGAACGTATTTGACTTTCATTTTCTTCAAATACCTTTGTTTGAATGTGTTTGACTTTCATTTGATTCAACTAGCTTTGTAGAATGTATTTGACATTCATTTAATTAAAATAGCTTTGTTTGAATGAGTTTGACTTTCATTTGATTAAATTAGCTTTGTTTGAATGTGTTTGACTTTCATTTGATTCGATTAGCTTTGTAGAATGTATTTTACTTTCATTTGATTCAAATAACTTTGTTTGACTGTGTTTGACTTTCATTTGTTTCAATTTTCTTTGTAGAATGTATTTGACTTTCATTTGCTTCAAATAGCTTTGTTTGAATGTGTTTGACTTTCATTTAATTCAATTAGCTTTGTGATGTGGATCAAGAGGGAAATTCTTTTGAAGAGCCAATCATATTGGTTTTAAGGCCAATAGGGTTTGAGCTTGGAGTAAAGAATCAAGAATGGTTAACATGCGCAGCCATTGAAGAAGAAGTCAAGGTCCAGTTAGGTTCCAACGACAGCAGCGGCGGCGACGCGCCGATCTGGGTGCCACGCGCCGGCTCCCTAGCTCCGGCCTGAGTCCAGCTACACGTTGGTGGGGCGCGTGTCGATGATGGCAGCGCGTGAGACGGTGGTTCGGCGGCAGTACGAAAAGAAAGATTTTCCTAACTTAGTTTTTTCTAGAGTTTTTGCTTGCAAGTTTTTACCTTTCACTTGAAAGGGTTTTTCTTGGTTTAAGCAATTAGGAATCTTCTTAATTTCTGTTATTTTAGTTTAAAATAATTTCTAAGTCAATTAGGAATTGTTTTAAGAAGTTTTAGTTTAATTAGAACTAGTCTTATTACTAGTTTCCTAGTTCCATTAGAATTGGTTTTCCTATTCTATCTAGGATACTTGGGGATCAAGGCTAGGGTTTTTTTCCTAGTTCGAATAGACTTAGGAATAGTTAGTTTAGTCTATAAATAAGGGATTTTTTGTGGCTTTGTATACACAACCAAAACCAGAAAATTCAATACAAGTTTATTGTTTGTTTTGCTTAATTGCTTACAAATTCTTTTGCTAGTTTTCAATTCAAGGAGTTGTTTTGATAATTAGAACGTTCAATTCTTAGTTCTAGGAGTAGTCTAAGTTTTGTTCATCAAAGTACTTAGTTCCAGGAGTGGTCTAGGTAATTTGAGAGGCGTTGAATTCGTTCCAGGAGTGGTCGTTTTCAAAGTCATATCCGGTTCGTTATTCTTAAGTTGTTCGATTTTTCTTAGGAAATTCGAAGGGCTTGTGTTACTTGTGTGATTTTAGATTCTTTATTAAGTTAAGGGGTTTAAATCCACATCAAATTGGTATCAGATTTCAGGGGTTTTGATCGTTCAACAATTCGTTCATCAAATCGCACTTGTTCTCGGATAACCAGTTTTTCTGTCAACTTCAGAAGGCTCGTTCTCCTTCGTTACAAGGTCTTTTCAGGTGATTCTTTTTTTGATTTTGGGTGAAATTTTGTCTAATTTCTGCCTGTGAAATTTCGGAATTTTCGAGTTCGTTTGCTATTAAACTGGACTGTTTTCCGCAACTGTGTCAGTTTTGGTCCGATTTAATACTTATTGCTCGTTGTGTGCGATTTTGTTCCAAGTTGTGTTGCGATTTTTGTGGGATATACCTGTGTGGATAAGGGTGCTTTTATTTCTGTTTTTTTCACATAATTATGGAGGAAGGGATCCGAAAATCTATGGATGAATTTGCAAAGTTACTTCAAGGTCATAAAAAGAAGAAAAAACATGAAGATGATAACGTAGATTTTGGCTTTGGTAACAAACATATGCTTATGGAGCGACTGAATTTACATGAAGAAATTATTTTTCAAGGTCAACAAGATAGTTTGTTTTATACTCGATGCAAAGTTGTTGATAGAACTTGTAGGGTGATCATTGATAGTGGTTCGTGTACCAATGTAGCGTCTACAGAGATGGTTACTAAACTCCAACTTCCTACAAGAGATCATGAAAAACCATATAAGTTGGGTTGGCTAGATAATTCTATGGGTTTTCATGTAGAACAACAAGCTTTGGTGAATTTCTCCATTGGCAATTACAAGGAAGAATTATGGTGCGATGTGATTCCTATGAGTGCTTGTCACGTTCTTTTAGGAAGACCATGGCAATTTGATCGACATGTTAAACATGATGGTGTGGCCAACACATATTCGGTCAAGGTGGGAAACAAGAGGTTCAAACTTATTCCTTTAACTATTATTCCATGCCGCGTTAAAGTTAAAGAGATGGAGGAAGATTGTCAAAAGGATAAGGAAGAGGAACATGTAGGTGCTAAAGAGCTCGAAGAAAAGGTGAGTGAAACAATTGATGTTCCAATTGTGTGTGACGTTGTTCAAGATCAGATTATTCATAATGATCTACCAATGGTGGTGTCAGAAAAGGTTTTTGATACTATTGAGGAGCCATTCGTGAATCAAGATAATAATTTAATGGTTTCTTTAGAAGTGGTGGATTCATTAGGCATGCATAAAGAGAAGAAATTGTTAGTCATACATGAGAAAAATATCATGAAGCCTAAAGTGTTCTTATGGTCAACTTCGAAGACCAAGGACCAAATTGAGAATTGGTTGTTTCTAAAATATTGCCTTGCTCGTGGTGATGTTGTTACATTGCTTAAAATTGCTAGCGTTGAGGTAATAGTTCTTTTGGCTTGTATTCGTCGAATTTGGATGGTTTCATGGAATTGTTCTCCTTACATGGATGATGCGAATTTGAGGACAAATTCTTTTGAAGAGGGAGAGAATGATGTGGATCAAGAGGGAAATTCTTTTGAAGAGCCAATCATATTGGTTTTAAGGCCAATAGGGTTTGAGCTTGGAGTAAAGAATCAAGAATGGTTAACATGCGCAGCCATTGAAGAAGAAGTCAAGGTCCAGTTAGGTTCCAACGACAGCAGCGGCGGCGACGCGCCGATCTGGGTGCCACGCGCCGGCTCCCTAGCTCCGGCCTGAGTCCAGCTACACGTTGGTGGGGCGCGTGTCGATGATGGCAGCGCGTGAGACGGTGGTTCGGCGGCAGTACGAAAAGAAAGATTTTCCTAACTTAGTTTTTTTCTAGAGTTTTTGCTTGCAAGTTTTTACCTTTCACTTGAAAGGGTTTTTCTTGGTTTAAGCAATTAGGAATCTTCTTAATTTCTGTTATTTTAGTTTAAAATAATTTCTAAGTCAATTAGGAATTGTTTTAAGAAGTTTTAGTTTAATTAGAACTAGTCTTATTACTAGTTTCCTAGTTCCATTAGAATTGGTTTTCCTATTCTATCTAGGATACTTGGGGATCAAGGCTAGGGTTTTTTTTCCTAGTTCGAATAGACTTAGGAATAGTTAGTTTAGTCTATAAATAAGGGATTTTTCGTGGCTTTGTATACACAACCAAAACCAGAAAATTCAATACAAGTTTATTGTTTGTTTTGCTTAATTGCTTACAAATTCTTTTGCTAGTTTTCAATTCAAGGAGTTGTTTTGATAATTAGAACGTTCAATTCTTAGTTCTAGGAGTAGTCTAAGTTTTGTTCATCAAAGTACTTAGTTCCAGGAGTGGTCTAGGTAATTTGAGAGGCGTTGAATTCGTTCCAGGAGTGGTCGTTTTCAAAGTCATATCCGGTTCGTTATTCTTAAGTTGTTCGATTTTCTTAGGAAATTCGAAGGGCTTGTGTTACTTGTGTGATTTTAGATTCTTTATTAAGTTAAGGGGTTTAAATCCACATCACTTTGTAGAATGTATTTGACATTCATTTAATTAAAATAGCTTTGTTTGAATGTGTTTGACTTTCATTTGATTCAATTAGCTTTGTTTAAATGTGTTTGACTTTCATTTGATTCAATTAGCTTTGTAGAATGTATTTGATTGTCATTTGATTCAAATAGCTTTGTTTGAATGTGTTTGAATTTCATTTAATTCAATTTGCTTTGTAGAATGCATTTCACTTTCATTTGATTCAATTAGCTTTGTTTGAATGTGTTTGACTTTAATTTAATTCAATTAGCTTTGTAGAATGTATTAGACTTTTGTTTGATTTAATTCGCTTTGTTTGAATGTATTTGACTCTCATTTGATTCAAATAGCTTTGTTTGAATGTGTTTGACTTTCATTTGATTAAATTAGCTTTGTTTGAATGTGTTTGACTTTCATTTGATTCAATTACCTTTGTAGAATGTATTTGACTTTCATTTTCTTCAAATAGCTTTGTTTGAATGTGTTTGACTTTCATTTGATTCAATTAACTTTGTAGATGTATTTGACATTCATTTAATTAAAATAGCTTTGTTTGAATGTGTTTGACTTTCATTTGATTCAATTAGCTTTGTTTGAATGTGTTTGACTTTCAATTGATTCAATTAGCTTTGTAGAATGTATTTGACTATCATTTGATTCTAATAGCTTTGTTTGAATGTGTTTGAATTTCATTTAATTCAATTTTCTTTGTAGAATGCATTTCACTTTCATTTGATTTATATAGCTTTGTTTGAATGTGTTTGACTTTCATTTAAAGTAAAAAGCTTTGTTTGAATGTGTTTGACTTTCATTTGATTTAAAAGGCTTTGTTTGAATGTGTTTGACTTTCATTTGATTCAATTAGCTTTGTAGAATGTATTTTACTTTTATTTGATTTAATTAGCTTTGTTTGAATTTATTTGACTCTCATTTGATTCAAATAGCTTTGTTTGAATGTTTTTGACTTTCATTTGATTCAATTAGCTTTGTAGAATGTATTTTGACTTTCATTTGATTTAAATAGCTTTGTTTAAATGTGTTTGACTTTCATTTGACTCAAATAGCTTTATTTGATTGCTTTAGACTTTCATTTGATACAATTAGCTTTGTAGAATGTATTTGACTGTCATTTGATTCAAATAGCTTTGTTTGAATGTGTTTGACTTTCATTTGTTTCAATTAGCTTTGTAGAATGTATTTGACTTTCACTTGATTCGAAAGCTTTGTTTGAATGTGTTTGACTTTCGTTAAATTCATTTAGCTTGTTTTGAATGTGTTTGACTTTTATTTAATTCAATTAGCTTTGTTGAATGAATTTGACTTTCATTTGATTCAATTAGCTTTGTTTAAATGTGTTTGACTTTCATTTGATTCAATTAGCTTTGTAGAATGTATTAGACTCTCATTTGATTCAAATAGCTTTGTTTGAATGCGTTTAACTTTCATTTGATTCAATTATCTTTGTAGAATGCATTTCACTTTCATTTGATTTAAATAACTTTGTTTGAATGCGTTTGACTTTCATTTGATTCAAATAGCTTTATTTGAATGTGTTTGACTTTCATTTGATACAATTAGCTTTGTTGAACGTATTTGACACTCATTTGATTAAAATAGCTTTGTTTGAATATGTTTGACTTTCATTTGATTCAATTAGCTTTAGTTGAATGTGTTTGACTTTCATTTGATTCAATTTGCTTTGTTGAATGTATTTGACTTTCAGTTGATTCAATTAGCTTTGTAGAATGTATTTGACTCTCATTTGATTCAAATAGCTTTGTTTGAATGCGTTTAACTTTCATTTGATTCAATTAGCTTTGTAGAATACATTTCACTTTCATTTAATTTAAAGAACTTTATTTGAATGTGTTTGACTTTCATTTGACTCAAATAGCTTTATTTGATTGCGTTTGACTTTCATTTGATTCAAATAACTTTGTTTGACTGTGTTAGACTTTCATTTGTTTCAATTTTATTTGTAGAATGTATTTGACTTTCATTTGCTTCAAATAGCTTTGTTTGAATGTGTTTGACTTTCATTTAATTCAATTAGCTTTGTTGAATGTATTTGACATTCATTTAATTAAAATAGCTTTGTTTGAATGTGTTTGACTTTCATTTGATTCAATTAGCTTTGTTTGAATGTGTTTGACTTTCATTTGATTCAATTAGCTTTGTAGAATGTATTTGATTGTCATTTGATTCAAATAGCTTTGTTTGAATGTGTTTGAATTTCATTTAATTCAATTTGCTTTGTAGAATGCATTTCACTTTCATTTGATTCAATTAGCTTTGTTTGAATGTGTTTGACTTTAATTTAATTCAATTAGCTTTGTAGAATGCATTTCACTTTCATTTGATTCAATTAGCTTTGTAGAATACATTTCACTTTCATTTAATTTGACCAACTTTGTTTGAATGTGTTTGACTTTTATTTGACTCAAATAGCTTTTTATTTGATTGCGTTAGACTTTCATTTGATATAATTAGCTTTGTAGAACGTATTTGACTTTCATTTGATTCAAATAGCTTTGTTTGAATGTGTTTGACTTACATTTGATTCCATCAGCTTTGTAGAATGTATTTGACTTTCAATTGATTCAAATAGCTTTGTTTGAATGTGTTTTGACATTCATTTTATTCAATTAGCTTTGTAGAATGTATTTGACTTTCATTTGATTCAAATAGCTTTGTTTCAATGTGTTTGACTTTCATTTGATTCAATTAGCTTTGTAGAATGTATTTGACTTTCATTTGATTTGAAATCTTTGTTTGAATGTGTTTGACTTTCATTTGATTCAATTAGCTTTGTTTGAATGTGTTTGACTTTAATTTAATTCAATTAGCGTTGTAGAATGTATTAGCCTTTTATTTGATTTAATTAGCTTTGTTTGAATGTATTTGACTCTCATTTGATTCAATTAGCTTTGTTTGAATGTGTTTGACTTTCATTTGATTCAAATAGCTTTGTTTGAATGTGTTTGACTTTCATTTGATTTAATTAGCTTTGTTGAATGTATTTGACTTTCATTTGCTTAAAATTTGGTTGAATGTGCTTGACTTTCAATTCAATAGCTTTGTTTGAATGTGTTTGACTTTCATTTGATTCAATTAGCTTTGTTGAATGTATTTGACTTTCATTTGATTCAAATAGCTTTGTTTGAATGCGTTTAACTTTCATTTGATTCAATTAGCTTTGTAGAACACATTTCACTTTCATTTAATTTAAACAACGTTGTTTGAATGTGTTTGACTTTCATTTTACTCAAATAGCTTGATTTGATTGCGTTTGACTTTTATTTGATACAATTAGCTTTGTAGAACGTATTAGACTTTTATTAGATTTAATTAGCTTTGTTTGAATGTATTTGACTCTCATTTGATTCAAATAGCTTTGTTTGAATGTGTTAGACTTTCATTTGATTCAAATAGCTTTGTTTGAATGTGTTTGACTTTCATTTGATTCAATTAGCTTTGTTGAATGTATTTGAATTCCATTTGATTCAAATAGCTTTGTTTGAAAGCGTTCAACTTTCATTTGATTCAATTAGCTTTGTAGAATACATTTCACTTTCATTTAATTTAAACAACTTTGTTTGAATGTGTCTGACTTTCATTTGACTCAAATAGCTTTATTTGATTGCGTTTGACTTTAATTTGATACAATTAGCTTTGTAGAACTTATTTGACTTTCATTTGATTCAAATAGCTTTGTTTGAATGTGTTTGACTTTCATTTGATTCAATTATCTTTGTAGAATGTATTTGACTTTCATTTGAGTCAATAACTTTGTTTGACTGTGTTTGACTTTCATTTGATTCAATTAGCTTTGTTTGAATGTGTTTTGACTTTAATTTAATTCAATTAGCTTTGTAGAATGTTTTAAACTTTTTTTGATTTAATTAGCTTTGTTTGAATGTATTTGACTCTCATTTGATTCAAATAGCTTGTTTGAATGTGTTTGACTTTCATTTGATTCAAATAGCTTTGTTTGAATGTGTTTGACTTTCATTTGATTCAATTAGCTTTGTTGAATGTATTTGAATTTCATTTGATTCAAATAGCTTTGTTTGAATGCGTTCAACTTTCATTTGATTCAATTAGCTTTGTAGAATACATTTCACTTTCATTTAATTTAAACAACTTTATTTTGAATGTGTTTGACTTTCATTTGACTCAAATAGCTTTATTTGATTGCGTTTGACTTTCATTTGATTCAAATAACTTTGTTTGACTGTGTTTGACTTTCATTTGTTTCAATTTTCTTTGTAGAATGTATTTGACTTTCATTTGCTTCAAATAGCTTTGTTTGAATGTGTTGACTTTCATTTAATTCAATTAGCTTTGTAGAATGTATTTGACATTCATTTAATTAAAATAGCTTTGTTTGAATGTGTTTGACTTTCATTTGATTCAATTAGCTTTGTTTGAATGTGTTTGACTTTCATTTGATTCAATTAGCTTTGTAGAATGTATTTGATTGTCATTTGATTCAAATAGCTTTGTTTGAATGTGTTTGAATTTCATTTAATTCAATTTGCTTTGTAGAATGCATTTCACTTTCATTTGATTCAATTAGCTTTTGTTTGAATGTGTTTGACTTTTAATTTTATTCAATTAGCTTTGTAGAATGCATTTCACTTTCATTTGATTCAATTAGCTTTGTAGAATACATTTCACTTTCATTTAATTTAACCAACTTTGTTTGAATGTGTTTGACTTTCATATTACTCAAATAGCTTTTTATTTTTATTGCGTTAGACTTTCATTTGAATATAATTAGCTTTGTAGAACGTATTTGACTTTCATTTGATTCAAATAGCTTTGTTTGAATGTGTTTGACTTACATTTGATTCCATCAGCTTTGTAGAATGTATTTGACTTTCAATTGATTCAAATAGCTTTGTTTGAATGTGTTTGACATTCATTTTATACAATTAGCTTTGTAGAATGTATTTGACTTTCATTTGATTCAAATAGCTTTGTTTGAATGTGTTTGACTTTCATTTGATTCAATTAGCTTTGTAGAACGTATTTGACTTTCATTTTCTTCAAATTCCTTTGTTTGAATGTGTTTGACTTTCATTTGATTCAATTAGCTTTGTAGAATGTATTTGACATTCATTTAATTAAAATAGCTTTGTTTGAATGTGTTTGACTTTCATTTGATTCAATTAGCTTTGTTTGAATGTTTTGACTTTCAATTGATTCAATTATTTTTGTAGAATGTATTTGACTTTCATTTGATTCAAATAACTTTGTTTAAACTGTGTTTGACTTTCATTTGTTTCAATTTTCTTTGTAGAATGTATTTGACTTTCATTTGCTTCAAATAAGCTTTGTTTGAAATGTGTTTGACTTTCATTTAATTCAATTAGCTTTGTAGAATGTATTTGACATTCATTTAATTAAAAATAGCTTTGTTTGAATGTGTTTGACTTTCATTTGATTCAATTATCTTTGTTTGAATGTGTTTGACTTTCATTTGATTCAATTAGCTTTGTAGAATGTATTTGATTGTCATTTGATTCAAAAAGCTTTGTTTGAATGTGTTTGAATTTCATTTGATTCAATTAGCTTTGTTTGAATGTGTTTGACTTTAATTAGTTCAATTAGCTTGTAGAATGTATTAGACTTTTATTTGATTTAATTCGCTTTGTTTGAATGTATTTGACTCTCATTTGATTAAAATAGCGTTGTTTGAATGTGCTTGACTTTCATTTAATTCAATTAGCTTTGTTGAATGTATTTGACTTACATTTGATTCAATTAGCTTTGTTTAAATGTGTTTGACTTTCATTTGATTCAATTAGCTTTGTATAATGTATTTGACTCTCATTTGATTCAAATAGCTTTGTTTGAATGCGTTTAACTTTCATTTGATTCAATTAGCTTTGTAGAATACATTTCACTTTTATTTAATTTAACCAACTTTGTTTGAATGTGTTTGACTTTCATTTGACTCAAATAGCTTTATTTGATTGCGTTAGACTTTCATTTGATACAATTAGCTTTGTAGAACGTATTTGACTTTCATTTGATTCAAATAGCTTTGTTTGAATGTGTTTGACTTTCATTTGATTCCATCAGCTTTGTAGAATGTATTTGACTTTCAATTGATTCAAATAGCTTTGTTTGAATGTGTTTGACATTCATTTGATTCAATTTGCTTTGTAGAATGTATTTGACTTTCATTTTCTTCAACTGGCTTTGTTTGAATGTGTTTGACTTTCATCTGATTCAATTAACTTTGTAGAATGTATTTGACATTCATTTAATTAAAATAGCTTTGTTTGAAAGTGTTTGACTTTCATTTGATTCAATTAGCTTTGTTTGAATGTGTTTGACTTTCAATTGATTCAATTAGCTTTGTAGAATGTATTTGACTGTCATTTGATTCTAATAGCTTTGTTTGAATGTGTTTGAATTTCATTTAATTCAATTTGCTTTGTAGAATGCATTTCACTTTCATTTGATTTATATAGCTTTGTTTGAATGTGTTTGACTTTCATTTAAATTAAAAAGCTTTGTTTGAATGTGTTTGACTTTCATTTGATTTAAAAGGCTTTGTTTGAATGTGTTTGACTTTCATTTGATTCAATTAGCTTGTAGAATGTATTTTACTTTTATTTGATTTAATTAGCTTTGTTTGAATTTATTTGACTCTCATTTGATTCAAATAGCTTTGTTTGAATGTATTTGACTTTCATTTCATTCAATTAGCTTTGTAGAATGTATTTGACTTTCATTTGATTCGAAATCTTTGTTTGAATGTGTTTGACTTTCATTTGATTCAATTAGCTTTGTTTGAATGTGTTTGACTTTAATTTAATTCAATTAGCTTTGTAGAATGTCTTAAACTTTTTTTGATTTAATTAGCTTTGTTGAATGTATTTGACTCTCATTTGATTCAAATAGCTTTGTTTGAATGTGTTTGACTTTCATTTGATTCAAATAGCTTTGTTTGAATGTGTTTGACTTTCATTTGATTCAATTAGCTTTGTTGTATGTATTTGAATTTCATTTATTCAAATAGCTTTGTTTGAATGCGTTCAACTTTCATTTGATTCAATTAGCTTTGTAGAATATTTCACTTTCATTTAATTTAAACAACTTTGTTTGAATGTGTTTGACTTTCATTTTCAAATAGCTTTATTTGATTGTTTGACTTTCATTTGCTACAATTAGCTTTGTAGAATGTATTTGACTTTCATTTGATTCAAATAGCTTTGTTTGAATGTGTTTGACTTTCATTTGATTCAATTAGCTTTGTAGAATGTATTTGACTTTCATTTGAGTCAAATAACTTTGTTTGACTGTGTTTGACTTTCATTTGTTTTGATTTTCTTTGTAGAATGTATTTGACTTTCATTTGTTCAAATAGCTTTGTTTGAATGTGTTTGACTTTCATTTGATTCAATTAGCTTTGTAGAATGTATTTGACTTTCATTTGATTCAAATAGATTTGTTTGAATGTGTTTGACTTTCATTTGATTCAATTAGCTTTGTAGAATGTATTTGACTTTCATTTGATTCAAATAGCTTTATTTGAATGTGTTTGACTTTCATTGATTCAATTAGTATTGTAGAATGTATTTGACTTTCATTTGATTTAAATCTTTGTTTGAATGTTTTGACTTTCATTTGATTCAATTAGCTTTGTTTGAATGTGTTTGACTTT